>NW_020799092.1:70646947-70817037 GCF_003259725.1 Athene cunicularia
ATATGTATATATATATATTATTTATTTATTTTATTTTTTTTTTAAATTTCCTTTCATACTCAAGGTATTTCAGGCACTTTACTTAGCAATAAATCAAAGCTGATCAAGCAAGCAGTTTGCAGAATAAAACCTCTACTGCTGCTCTAACAGACTACCAATCATTAGTGTTCCATTGGAAATGTTTACAAATTTCAGAGATGATTCAGAACTTTAAAAAGAAAGAGAGATGAACTTCTCAACCAATTGTAAAGTTTATCATTCATTTACACTCTGACATATTTTAAAGTCCTGCAGAAAACACATATTTTTTCATAATCTGACTTTTTAGAATAATCCATACTATTTAAAGAACACCATGAATTTTGTTTTAGTGAATGAAAGGGAAGAAATTTCAATTTTAAACACAGCATAGAATGTAAGTGCACACTGGGATGACCAAACAGGAACAAAAGAGCAAAAATTTTGACATTTAATTCAAATCAGCTACAAGAAAATACTATTATGTTTAATCCAGAGTGAGTGAAAATAGCCTAGCACTGCCTTAACATGAAAGAATGCATTAGAATCAGCAGGATGGCCAACAGGGCAAATGTTGTAGTAGGAGTCTACTATAGGCCACCAAACCAGGACAGAGAGATGGAGGAGATATTTTATAGGCACTTAGGTGAAATCTCATGATCACTTGCCCTTGTTCTTGTGGGCGACTTTAACTTCCCAAACATCTCCTGGAAATACAACACGGCAGAACGAGACCAGTCCCGGAGATTCCTGGAATGTGTGGGAGATAACTTCCTGACACAGCTGGTGAGAGAACCGACCAGAGAAGGTTCCATGCTGGATCTCCTCTTTGTGAACAGAGAAGGGCTGGTGGATGCTTTGGAGGCTGGAGGCTGACTAGGGCACAGCGATCATGAAATAATAGAGTTCTCTATTCTTAGAGAGGTCAGGAGAGAGCTAAGCAGGACTGACACCCTGGACTTCCAAAGGGCTGACTTTGTCTTGTTTGGGAACTTGCTTGACAGGATCCCTTGGGAGACTCTCCTGAAGGGTATAGGGGCCCAGGAAGGCTGGGCGCTCTTTAAGAAGGAAGTGTTAATGGCTCAGGAGCAGGCGGTCCCCAGGTGCTCCAAGAGAAGCCAGCGACAGATAAGACCACCCTGGCTGAACAGGGAGCTTTGGCTGCAACTCAGGGAGAAAAGGAGAGTTTGCGGCCTTTGTAAGAAGGGGCTAGCCACTCACAGTGATTACAAAGAGGATGTGAGGCTATGCAGGGTGGAAATCAGAAGGGCTAAAGCCCAACTGGAAATTAATTTGACCTCTGCAATCAAGGATAACAAGAAAAGTTTCTATGTAGGTAGCAAAAGAAAGTGCAGGGAGAGTCTCCATCCCCTGCTAGATGCCGGAGGAAATTTGGTAACAAGTGATGAGGAGAAGGCTGAGGTGCTTAATGCCTTCTTTGCCTCAGTCTTTAATAACAAGATTAGTTGTATTGAGAGAATTCAGCCTCCACAGCCAGAAGACAGAGACTGGGAGAACGACCCCCCTGCAATCCAGGAGACAGTGACCTGCTGCATCACACAGACACACACAAGTCTATAGAACCAGACAGGATACACCCGAGGGTGCTGAAGGAGCTGGCTGGGGTGCTCGCCAAGCTACTTTCCATCATTTCCCAGCAGTCCTGGCTGACCGGGGAGGTCCCGACTGATTGGAAATTGGCCAATGTGATGCCCATCTATAAGAAGGGTCGGAAGGATGATCCAGGAAATTACAGGTCTGTCAGCTTGACTTTGGTGCCCGGGAAGCTGATGGAGCAGCTCATCCCAAACACCATCATGCAACAACACATGTGGGACAACCAGATGCTCAGGCCCAGCCAGCATGGGTTTATGAAAGGCAGGTCCTGCTTGACAAACTTGATCTCCTTCTACGACAGGACGACCTGCTTATTGGAGGAGAGAAAGGCTGTGGATGTAATTTACCTTGACTTTAGCAAGGCTTTTGACACCGTTTCCCACAGCATTCACCTGGTGAAACTGACGGCTTGAGGTTTGGACAATCGCACACTTTGTTGGGTAAAAAACTGTCTGGATGGCCGGGCCCAGAGAGTTGTGGTGAACGGAGTTAAATCCAGTTGGCGGCCGGTCACGAGTGGTGTCCCCCAGGGCTCGGTGTTGGGGCCACTCCTGTTTAACATCTTTATTGATGATCTAGACGAGGGGATCGAGTGCACCCTCAGTCAGTTTGCAGATGACACCCAGTTGGGTGGGAGTGTTGATCTGCTCGAGGGTGGGGAGGCTCTGCAGAGAGACCTGGACAGGCTGGAGCCATGGGCTGAGCCCAACTGGGGGAGTTTCAATAAGGGCAAATGCTGGGGGCTGCCCTTGGGCCACAACAACCCCCAGCAGCGCTACAGGCTTGGGGAGGAGTGGCTGGAGAGCTGCCAGTCACAGAGGGACCTGGGGGGTGATTGACAGCCGGCTGAACAGGAGCCAGCAGTGTGCCCAGGGGGCCAAGAAGGCCAATGGCATCCTGGCTTGTGTCAGCAATAGCGTGGCCAGCAGGGACAGGGAAGGGATCTGAGCCCTGTACTCGGCACTGGTGAGGCCGCCCCTCGATTCCTGTGTTCAGTTTTGGGCCCCTCACTACAAAAAGGACATTGAATGACTCGAGCGTGTCCAGAGAAGGGAACGGAGCTGGTGCAGGGTCTGGAGCACAGGTCGTACGGGGAGCGGCTGAGGGAATTGGGGGGGTTTAGTCTGGAGAAGAGGAGGCTGAGGGGAGACCTCATCGCCCTCTACAGCTCCCTGACAGGAGGGTGCAGAGAGCTGGGGATGAGTCTCTTTAGCCTAGTAGAAAGTGACAGGACAAGTGGGAATGGCCTCAAGTTGTGCCAGGGAAAGCTCAGACTAGATATTAGGGAGCATTTCTTTTCAGAAGGGGTTGTTGGGCGTTGGAATGGGCTGCCCAGGGAGGTGGTGGAGTCCCCATCCCTGGAGGTGTTCAAGAGTAGGGTCGATTTAGAGCTTAAGGATATGCTGTAGGTGGGAACTGTGCTAGGCGAACGGTTGGACTGGATGATCTTCAGGGTCCTTCCCAACCTAGATGATTCTGTGATTCTGAATAGATATCATTATATCTGAAGTACTATGAAATATTTAGATATGTAATTCTGTGATTACTTGGCATATTGAAATCAACCAATGCATTGCATTTTTCACATAGAACTTTAACACTTGTATAGTTTAAAATTATATAAATGCAATGGCTTACTATTTATTTTATTACTTTTTTAACCTTTTAAAAGGAAGGATGCTTTTCCAGTTAAAACAGTAGATATGAGATGTATATGTTATGCCAAAGTGTTTTACAAACTCTTCACTTGTCAATTCAGAAGTATCTTAGATACTAACATCTAAACCAGAAATAATCTTGCACACTTCTAATTGGCTTACAGACTCTCTTATTGTGTTTGACATGGCCCTATCACCCAGAAATGTAAATGGGTCATCAGTCCAAAATACAGCTTTATATCACCTCACTTGATATATCTCCTGGTTTCAGCTGGAATAAAGTTAATTTTCTTTCTAGTAGCTGCTATAGTGCTGTGTTTTGGATTTAGCATGACAATCATGTTCATAACACACTGATGTTTTCATTGTTGCAAGCAGTGTTCATACTGTCAAGGACTTTTTAGCTTCTCATAGTGCCCTGCCAGCAGAGCCGGGGGGTGCACAAGAAGCTGGGAGGGCACACAGCAAGGACAGCTGACCCAAACAAGCCAAACGGCTATTCCATACCATATGACATCATGCCCATTATATAAACTGGGGGGAGTTGGCTGGGAGGACATTGCAGCTCGCTGATTGGCTGGGCATCAGTCAGTGGGTGGTGAGCAACTGTAATGTGCATCACTTGTTTTGTTTAAGTTGTCATTATTATTATTATTATTATTATTACTATTATTATTATTATTATTATTATTATTATTATTATTATTATTATTATTATTATTATTTTTCCCTTCATTTTCTGTCCTATTACACTCTCTTATCTCAATCCATGAGTTTTACTTTTTTTTTTCCAATTCTCTCCCTCATCCCACTGAGGGGGGAGAAGCGAGCGAGTGGCTGTGTGGTGCTTAATTGCCAACTACGGTTAAACCCCAACAGTGCATCAGCACAGGAGGTCCAGCTAGCCCTGAAAGTTACTCTATGCATTCTCAGTCCTGTAGAGTACACACAGCACACTTGCCTCTGTGCTCACATAGAGACATCTGAATCAAGTGCAAGGCTCAGTATCTACAGGATAAACCATGATTTTCCATTCTTTAACATAATTACAGAAGTGTGTGGTTGTTAGCAAAACCATCCAGACATACACAGAACAACCTGAAGGCTCAGCTGATATATTGGACATAGTGTCTATAAAATCTTGTTATTATTTCTACAACTGACGTAGGCAGAGCTACCAACTAATAAAAGTTCCAGGCTGTAAGAAAACACATGCCTTTCACAGGAGTATATGAGAGACTACTCTGACCTCTTCAGTAGCATGGTCCATACATGATTTCGTCAATCCTGTATCACTCGTATGTCTCCTTAACCTAGAGAATATTCCTTAGAAAAACAAGAATGGAACGTTTTGCTTTCAGATTATGAAACCTGAACACAGGTGTCTATGTTTAAACCAGGTATTTTAACTACCATTACATTTATCAGAAACTGATTCAATACAATAAGAGGCTCTAGAAGAGTCTGAACAATCAGCTGAACTTGTTACAATCACTGCCCTTCTTCAGACTGAGCCGGAGAGCTATGTACTCTCCTTCACTGTCCTTTGTTTTCCTTTGGATCTGTCTGTGTCCAGTTCCCAGCTATAGCTTTTGTTAGGTTTTTGTCTTCTAAAGTAAAAAGTTTCTGCTCTTAGAAACTACTTTTTTTTTTTAGAAGTACCTCTTCCTTAAGTACTTACTTGAATGATCAAGTCAGCTGTTCATTTATCTTTTGTTATACTATATATGTTTAGATAATCTGGATTTTGTGGCAGGTTTTCTAGAAGTAGAATCAGTCTTACTGTTATTTTCTGATTTATTTCCAAATATGCAGGTTTTACTGAACAGAATATATCTTTTCCTTCTGTCATGAAACTTCTCTCTTAGAATACTGAAAACCTAGAATGATGCTTTCCCAATAACTCCAGCTGACAACTATCATAGGTTTTAAAAACTAGTGTCATAAAGAAGCACAGTTGTCTTATATTTTGTTTCACTATCTTACAAACCTCATTAAACTGTTTTTCCTTTTGATATTAAAGGCATAAACTGAGAAAGCAGAAGTACACATATATGTTTAATTTTATGTATATAGTTTAATTTCAACAATTGCAGAAGGGCCCTCATGCCCTACCATCAGCAGGTACACACACCTAGGGTAAGGCTATAGTTTTGAACCACTACAGCAAATTCAAATCAAAATTCAATTGCATTCTCAGTATTTAGTATTTCATTGCTTACATAGATGTTTAGGAGTGTTGAGTCTATCCTAAAACCTTCTGACACCGGAAATTTAGGCTAAAGATTTCAATTGCTCCCTTCCATAAAAGACAGGAGATTTAAATTTCCCAAATAATCACCAGTCAAACAGGATGGACTATTGCTCAGACTGAGTGAACTAGGTCAGCTCGGTGATTGCCCTGCTGGCAGGTTTCTCACTGCTACTGAATTTTCATGAAGAAACAAGGCAGAATAAAAAGAAAAAATGAAAGAAAGGAAGATAGATTTTCATTGATAGAGCTTAAGCTGTAAATTTTAGATAGTTTCACTGCTTTGAGCTGAAGAATGATAAAAACCTCTCAAGTATCTAATGAAATTATTTAGTTAATATGGAAAAGAAATAATTCATGCAATCTGTTCATTTGGCTTGAACACAAAAACATGCAAGGTAATAAATTATAGTTGTCAAAGAGGTTACCAACAGAAACACATGAAATGATATTAAATCAAGTTCGGTCAAAATAGCACAAACCTTATAAATCATGCTTTTTGTAAATGTGGTTAATATTTCAAGGAAAGCTTTTTTAAGTTCTTGTGGGTCAGATGATTAATTTTTTTTTTAGAAGAAGAAATGCAAAATTCAAGTTTGGAAATAATGTTCTTGCTCAAACGCTATACTGCATATCACTTGCAATTCTGTTTTCTTGCAATTTTCAGTCCGAGACTTTGCAACTGAAAGCTAAACGGTACTAAGGTATAAACACAACTTGTAAATACATACTTCCTTTAGAGCAAAGCATCAACTAATGAAATTAATATCTATGCTATTACTGCTTAAAATATTGTCAAGTGTTCAGTCATGTATATTATCACTTTCTAAGTGAAGTTATCAAAAGTAATAGTGCAGCATCAGTTCAGTAGAGTATGTGCTATATATATTCTCATTGGTCTGGTTATAACAATCTGTTTAATAACCATGTGCTTCTCATTAAATACACATATACATAGATTTTATTTGGTGACACTCTTGTGATACAAAGTAGGTCAGCCAAAACAGATAAACAACTACTGAAATATTTGCTCTTACTTAACAGAATCAAAGATATTTTCACAGAATCATAGAATACCAAGTTGGAAGGGATCTCAAGAATCATCTGATCCAACCTTTCTTGGCAAAAGCACAGTCTAAACAAGATGGTCCAGCACCCTGTCCAGCTGAATCTTAAAAGTGTCCAGTGTTGGGGAATCCACCACTTCCCTGGGGAGATTATTCCAGTGGCTGATTGTTTCATTGTGAAAAATTTTCCTTTGTGTCCAACTGGAATATCTCCAAGAGTAACTTGTACCCATTACCCCTCGTCTGTTCCATGTGACTCCTTGTAAAAAAGAACTCTCCATCTTCTTTGTAGTCACCCTTTAAGTACCGGAACATGGTGATAAGGTCTCTCCTAAGTGTTCTCTTCTCAAGGCTGAACAAACCCAGCTCTCTCAGCTTTTCCTCACATCAGGCTTTCCAGTCCTTTGATCATCTTTGTGGCCTTTCTCTGGACCCTCCCCAGCCTGTCCACATCTTTTTTGTATAGCAGAGACCAAAGCTGAACACAAGATTCCAGGTGTGACCTGACAAACACTGGGTAGAGTGGGATAATGGCTTCTTTATCTCTGCTGGTGATGCCCTTGTTGACACAACCCATCATCCTGTTGGCTTCCTTTGCTGCTGCAGCAACACACTGTTCACTCACATTGAGCTTGTTGTCCACCAGGACCCCCAGGTCCCTTTCCACAGAGCTGCTCCCCAGCCAAGTAAATCCCAGCCTGTGCTGCACTCCTGGTTTATGTTTTCCCAGGAGCAAGATCTATGTTGAACTTCATAAAGTTCTTGTTAGCTCACTCCTCCAGCCTATCCAGGTCATCCTGCAGGGTGGCTCTCCCTTCCAAAGTGTCCACTTCCCCACTCAGGTTGGTATCCTCTGCAAACTTCACCAGGGCACACTTGATCCCATCATCCAGATCACTTATGAAGATATTAAACAGTGTTGGGCCCAATATCGATCCCTGGGGGACCCCACTTGTGACAGGTTGCCAGTTTGAAAAGGAGCAATCATTTACCACCACCCTCTGGGTGCAGCCTGTCAGCCAGCTCACCGCCCACCACACAGACCACTTGTCTAGAACTGTAACACATCAGTTTCTGTAGGAGGATCCTGTGGGGAATCATATCAAAAGCCTTGGAGAGATCCAGGCAGATAATGTCCATCGCTTCTCCCACATCAACCAATCAAGTTACTTTGTTGTAGAAGGCAATTAGGTTTGTCAAGCACGATTTGCCCTTAGTGAATCCATGCTGGCTTTTCCCAGTCACGTGCTTCATCTGACTTGTGATAGCCCCCAAGGAAGATTCATTCCATATCTTTCCCAGGGACTGAAGTAAGACTGATGGGCTGTAATTTCATGGATCCTCCTTTAAGATCTTCTTGTAGATGGGGGTGACATTATCCTTCTTCCAGATTTCTGGGACGTCTATTGATCTCCACAACTTTTCAAATATTATGGAGAGCCACCTTGCAACAACGTCAGCCAGCTCTCTTCACATCCTTGGGTGGATAACATCAGGGCCCATTGCTTTGTAGGGGTCAGGCTCCTGTAACAGTTCACATACCGACTCTTCCTTCACTGACAGTGGGTCTGCATCGGCCTGTATTTTTGTTCCCAAGGCCTGAGTCCCAACAGCGCTGGTAAAGACAGAGGTGAAGAAAGTGTTGAAAACCTCTGACTTTTCATCATTGTTGGTGACTAATTCACCTTTCCCATTTAACAGTGGGCCAATATTTTCCTTCTGTTTCTGCTTGTTGTTCGCATACCTGAAGAACCCTTTCTTGCAGTTTTTGAAATCTCAGGCTAATTCCAATTTGAGCTAGATTTTGCTTTTCTAACTGCATCTCTGCCACACCCTGGAAATACCTTTGTTGTTCTCAACAGGTATTCACTTTTCCATCTCTGATACACTTCTACGAGTATTTTCTATGAGTGTACCAATAAGGACATGCTACATAGAGCTGTAAAAGATTCCCCTCGAAAACTATGAAAGTCAAAAACTAGAAAGCTGAGAAAAACTGAACATTCACATGAGTATCTGCTTGCTCTCAAGAAATGAAGAATGTTGCTGCGGGCATTTTTACCACCCCCCCCCACACACTCCCCATAAAATTCACCAAATATGTCTAATCAGATGACTTTGCCTTCTGATGGTGCGGCAGGTCCATCCGCCCAGTGAAAGCAGAGCTTCTTGGCTGCTGAGGGGTAGCAGCTCCTGTCTGCCTTTGTTCTCAGGACTTCGAGGTAGTTGGGCCTTTGGGCAGTGGGAGCCGCTGTTGACCACAGGTCAGATTGGGCCTGGGCATCAATGGAGTCCCCTGGGGGAGCCATTTGGAGCTCGGCCCCTGGAGCAGCAGCTGCAGTCAAGGACTCTCCCCTTGGGTCAGGACGCTGCCCTGAGCAGGTCCTCGAGGTTGAGTCCTCACTTGTCATGTGAGTGATAAGGCATTTTGGGTTGCCGTTAAACCCTAGGGAGTGGGGCTTTGTAAAGCATTTTGGGTTGCTGTTAAACCCTAGAGAGTCGTTCTGTTCTCCTCTCACAGACATTTGAACCTATAATTTATAGAGAGCTAGTTAATTGTGATAATAATAGATTTTTTATTTTTGATGGTTGGCTGTTTATTTGAGAGCCTCCATAACAATTGGTATAGTTGGCAGGATGTCAATAGAGGAGTTATTACAGAAATATAGTTGTGCCCCTTCTCCCCCAGATGTACAATGGGCAAAGGAGAGGTGGTTTGATCCGGTGGAAGTTGTGAGAAAGTTGGAACAAAGCCGGGGAAGTTGGTGGATAAGCGGAAGTGAAGGAAAAATGTGTGCCATCTTAGGTACTTTCTTGATTCAGGCACAGGATTATTTTGTAGTAGTGGAGAGAAATGCCTTAGAGAAGTGGTTGGAAATCGATCATTTAAAGATAGAATTATTACAAGGAAGCGAGAGAAGGCGGCTATTAGAAAAAAAAAGAAATTATAGTGGCAGGAGCAAAAAAGCCCCCTATTGTTGCTCTTATTCAAAAGTTAATTACCAGTGTAGATCTTGAGGAGTGGGATGGAGGCATCTGGGGAGAGTCTGATGGAAGTGGCTTGGAGGAAACAGAGGAATTGGAGCAAAGAAATATGCAACCTCTCATTAAAACAGAAAGGCACACAGGTCCACAAGGAGGGAACCCCCGAACCACCATCTGTACAACCTCCTGGACAGGACCCGAGCTTAGTGAGCTTCAGGTTAAATATTCACGTAAACTGGGTGAAACTGAAACTGAATACTTATGGAGAGTTTCTTTAACAGGGGAGGAGGGATCAAATTCTGTTGAGTGATGATGAGGCAGGAGGTTTCTGGGGTCCTGGAGTGTTTTTAAGTGATGGACCAGTGGGTAACCAGTCAATAACATCTCGAGTGGCTTACTGGGCTGGTGGTGTGGAACATGAGAGGGGGAACCTGTTACCATTAAAGTAAAGGGACTGTCGGAGCCGGCAGAGGGAGTACAAAAGTCCACTGGCATTCAGGCAATGGATGAGAGGGGGCGGTGTGGAATCCCACTTGAGGCGCCGGTGGATCCCAGCAACATTAGAGCTCTCATTAGAGAGCTCCTGGATGCCTTAAAGTTACATGTCCAGTCCCTCAGAGAAAGGGTACAAAGAGCTATTGAATGCAACCAGAAAAAAAACCCCAACCCTCATGTACACGTCTTAACGTGGGCAGAAGTGGTACATGATCTGGTTGCTTATGGGCGAGAGAAGGGTTGGACTGATTTGAGTGGGGGTGGGGACGAAAACTGGAGGGTTACACAAGTCAGTCAAACAAGACCCCCCACCCCCCTCCCCTCCTTGCTGTTAAACCCTATAGAGTTCTTTGTTATGTATTTGGAGTTGCTATTAAACCCTAGAAAGTTGCTCTGTTCTTTTCTCACACACATTCGACAGACATTCATCTCCCACAGACATAATTTATGGAGAGCTAGTTAATTGTGTTAATAATAAGTTTTTTAATTTTGGTTGTTGGTGTTTATTTGAGAGCCTCCGTAACAGATGGTAGAGTGGCTATATATTGTTTGACTAAATATATGTCATTGAGATGTCCTGAATAGTCTTTTCATCTAAGTTGGACTGAACCATTTTGCTCATGGGACTTGTATCATCTGGCCACATAAAGTATTGCTATCATATTATCCTCTCAGATCAGTGGGCACAGATAATTTGACAGCTCTAATGAGTTACATACACACAGTCCTGAAAATTCGGTAGAATTTTTAATCTACATTTGAAGAAAAGGTCAGTTTACATATTCTGTCACATTGCTGTATAAGAATTGTATAGTACATAGTGACTAAAGGCCAGTTCCTTCAGTCATTAAACATACAGCACTTGTGGTGTTGTAAAGTTAAAAATATATATTTATGGACATTTTTATATGGTATTTATTTTCTAAGAACCACCTAGTCAATAGAAACATCGAACAATTTCTTACAACTTTCCTCTAAGCACTTATTATTTAAACTTAATAGGCCTTGCTTTGATAGAAACAGATTTTGTGTTCACCAGGGCATCAGCATAATTCCTGGAAAGTTGAAAGCACAGAACTCTCAGAGACAGAGAATATACTGATATCCAGACAAAAATATAGTTCCCAATATATTTTCTCATTCTATAAATCTATATTTTTTGACAATCTAGTATTCTTTAGCATTTAGAGAGCTTTGGAGAACCATAATTTTTGTCATGAAATATGTCAGAGAGAAAGCACTGGAATTTTTTTAATATTTTGAAAACATGAAAAAACCTTTGGTATCGTATTCTCATTCATAAATGGACCTTTATCTCCCAAGCAGTAAATTACTCCATGGCATCATTGACAGAAGCTCTGACTGTGTTAGAAAAGTATTGATGCATGTTAATGGACAATTTCTAATTAATTTGGTGTATTTCAAATCATTACAGAACAGAGTGACAGATGGAAATGACCCGGTGGTAGAATGGGAAACAAAATTTTTGCATGTATAGCCCCAGCACGGCTGATCAGGAGAGAATACTGCACAGTGACTGAGGTATGCAGGGAAGCTATCACAGAAACTATTTCAGTGTATTTGGATCTAAGTTATTAACATTATTACCCTAGCTCTAGTTTTCTAAATATTCTATTCTTGTATCAAAAAAACCCTATCTGTGAAATATTTTTGTAGTTAACACTGTGCAGAGAAGACATTCAGAACTGAGTTATATAAAAAGAAATTTCTAGTAAATGGTTAGAGTAGCAGTTCAAAAAGAAAACAAAACAAGATTGTGAAAAACAAGTGTTTTAAAACACAGGAAGAAAAGCCTTGTTTTTAAATCCACAATGGCTTATCTTGTAAACCTGTATTCAGTGTCCTCTCCACAGTTTTCGAAAAGGGAAAATGTCACTATAAACTGACCTTTTCCTGAAGCATTTGCTAAAACTTTACAAATGTCAAAGCAGCCGTTCAAAATGAAGACAGCATCATCAGGAAGGAAAACTCCAAGGGTAGCTGGGCATGTAATTTAACAAAGTAACTGAAGGCATAAGGTCTGTTTTTACTTCCACTTGTAAGATCCCCTTCAAACTAATAATTTTCTATCTATATATGAGAGTAAAATACAGCCACATTTTTCCAATTTGCAATATTCATCAGCTTTCCTGGCATTAAATGCTGTTCAAAAATATAATGAGAAAAACAAACTAATATGACTTAATTGCTACTGAATAATAGGCAGAACAAAATAACACGATGAAATTTCAGGGTAATCAGACAATAATACATGTTGGCCAGGCTTTTTTCTCCTTTTCCTCTTTTTTTTTTTTTTTGTAAAACCTTTTGCCTTTTGTATCACAGTCAGTGTTAATACATTTCTCTGCCATCACAGTAAATTAATCTTCATTCTGTTTTTGAATGGGTATTCACCATGCATCAGGAAGACCTGTCAGTTGAAGTGGAAGGCTGAGAGAAACAAAAATGTGTAGAAGTACTACCTAATTTTTTATCCAATCTTGTTTTCTCAAAATTACATGACCCTAGGATGATAACTAAGATTATAGGTATCTTCTATTTAACTATCAAAATGTCAAGAGAGATAGAATGGAGAGCAATATAACTGTATTTGAAACTAACAAAAATGCCATTGCCTTTGGGATTACTGGATAACTTTGAAAAAGAACTTTCATGAGAGATTCTTACAAATGTCTTTGATTGAAGGAGTCAAACAAAAAACCCCAGTGTTAATCCTAACTTCATTCTTTTGGATACTTGTCCATCTCCTGCCTTTCACATTTGCTGTCACATGCATCAGCCTCACCAAACTTTACAACCACATGTTCTTCTGAGTCATTGCAGGAAATAAACCCATCTGACCTCTTTCATGAAAGTCTCTAAAATCACTGAAGTTATCAATTCACTTAAAATGCAGGAATAAACAATATAAATGAAAGAAAAGCAACCAGAAAGTAACCGTGGCTGGAGTTTGCGGGGCAGCAGATAACATAGTAGTCTCAGAATTATTACCTAAGTAGAAGCATATACTTCCAATTTTTTTTGTGCCATGAGTTTGAGGAAAAGCATTTATTCCAATATCATTCCAAAATACTAATTTACTACAGAGATGTAACTAGTAAAGTAAAATACCACATACCTAGAATTATGATGATCCTTTTGTGTCCTTTCCAACTTGAAATATTTTATGATATTCTACTTTATCAGAACAGATTTTTGAGGACCACTGGAGGTAAAATTAGGTATACATAGGATATCAGTGAAGGCTGTGTGACTGGTGGATGCACAAGTTTGCTCAGTTCTTTTCCAGTGATTCTAAAGAAGAAAATAGTTTCTACAAAATATTTATACACCCCATAATTTTCATCATGCAGCCTTTTACTTGGCCTAACACTTTAGACCAAATTACTGACCTGCAGCCAAGCTTCCTTAAGTTTCTGGGTTGAAAAAATGTTGGAGAAAGCCATATATGACCTCCAAGTTAACAGAGATCATGAAATAAAATAATTTATTGTTACAGAAATTTAGAGCGTAGGTTGATAAAATACAGACTGTTGGGAACTGATAAATCCTCACAGTATAACATAAAGATATCCAAGCCGGTAAATGAATGCATTCTATTAGAAATGTATTTTATACAAAAGTGTGAGGCAATGGAAATCTGTAGAGAATCAGCCTGAGTTGGATAATCAAGAAACACACTAGAAGTTATATCCTCTTTGAAGAATTATGTGTGCTACACAGCTTTACGGCTGTCTAGAAGCCATTAAAGTGCATTTAGCTGGAAGTGAAACAGTATTTTTCAGTGTTCAAATGTGGCAGTTTTTGAGTGTGAGACAGAAGACAATTTAGGAACCTCTGAAACACTCGTTGGCATAATAGCAGCGATCCATCCTCCCTAAAGCAGCAGCGGATGTTTTAGTTTTCTCCTCCATTTAACTAGCAAAGTGCTCAGATGAGCTTTCGTTAAGCCCTGGTTTTGCAATGGCTGGATTTCCAGGTTTTGACTCCTAGGATTTTTTTGAGGCTCACCTGTTATGCGCAATGTATTGTGCCCTTAATTCATTCATTATAAGGCATTTCCTCTGCCTTGTAAACAAAGTGGCAGTTTGTTTCCATAGAAACAATAAAAAACCTGGAGCTGTTCCTGTTTCCACTAGTGCAAGTCTCTGGTTTTCTTCCTTAGGAAAAGCACAAGGATCCCACATCATGCCCTGGGTGGAGGGGATGCAAGACCAGTACTTGCCCAGACCAAGTCTAATTCTCTTAACTTTTATTTGAATCATAAACTGATCATAGATCTTCTATCCTTATCGGGATGTAAGCCACAAATTTTGTATTTCATAATTACACTGTTATTACCCCATCACCATAATACAGCTTTTGGCTCCAACTAACGTTTTAATATCATGGCACTTCATTCAGAACTGGACCCTTTCACATTATTTCTCGGGCCAAGTAATAAAATTATTCAATAATGCCAAAATTCAGTAGGAAAAAAAGTGTCAAAACAATCAGGTTACCATATTATATGGAAGCTGACCTAAATAGAAGGAACAGTCATTTTAATATCAGCATTTAGTTTTCATTATCTTTTTCCTTTCTCAGCCCATACTATACATATGAAACATTAAATTATCTTTGCTCAACTTCACTAGTATTTCAGCAGAGCAAACTCTGAATACTTTAAATCCTTTCAGTCCTCAATACTCAGCATTTGTTTCACACAGTGAATTCCTGATTACAGGACTGACTCAGATACTTACTTCAAGTCCCCAGTAGGTATGATATTTAGCAATTAGCAAAACTTTTTTTTTTTTTTTTTTTTTAAATGACCATACATTTGTGTTATTGATTTCTTATTTTGGATCTTCTACCTACAACTAAAGCTCTGGATTCTGCCCTGCCCTTTCCCACATGCACTCAACATGTGTGCATCTTGTTTCATAACACAGAAATAAAATTATTTGTATAACTGTACAATAATCTGACACCTGTATTCATTAAAAACACAGGTACTCTGTGTCTTCATCAGCAACTTAAGTGAAAAAGTAAAAGAAAAGAAATAAGGGACATCTTTAAGGCCTTGAATATGGAATATTACAGTACAGTTTGCAAATTCCATATTTTTATTTGATTTTTATAAAACAGCTATTTTGATAATGAGCATTATGACTATTCTCAAAACGTGCTAATGGAGCATTATTCCCAATCACATACCTTTCCATGTTAACCCTTCTGTTGTTTTTAATAGAATTCTCTCTTTAGTTTTTACATGTTTTCCTTGCAGTCAATACTTATTCATTTCTACTCAGTGGTACTTTAACTTACGTGAATTCATTATAATGTCTGTCCTATTGAGAACTGTTTTTCTGAAAGTTTACACTATTACGCACCTGAGTGGTTTCATTGACTTCAGAGGGCAAAGAGGGTACTGGTGATTAATAAGTACTCAACACAAACCCCAGGTGCGTAAAATCACTCCACTTGTCACTATTTTGTCCCCTTTCACAGCTAAAAAAAAAAAAAAAAAAAAAAAAATCCTGAACTTTTATGTGCTGTCTTTGTCATGCTCTTTACAGAGGGGCAGGAGGGGGAGGGGAAAGGTAGTCTGAAATAAAAAAGCAGGTCATGTCTCAACAATTCTAAGCCTCAGAACTTGATCTGAGATCCAGGGATAGAAATGGGATGTGGAGAAATAATTCTCTCTTTAGGACTCAAATGAATGAAAAGGAACTCAAATCAAAATCTCTTAGATGATTCACATGTTCTTTGAGTCACTGTACAAGATTAGCCTTGACTAAGGTGTAAATCTCGGCAAACCAGAGGCTTCTCAAAGATATTCCTGGTCACACGATTCATCACCTTGGTCGACTTAAGGGCCCTCATGAAATACAACCAAATCTCCTGTCTCAAGACTTTATATATCATCTATGGAACCACAAACAAAAGCTAGCATCACCGTCAGCAGATTCCCTAACTAGACAGGATCGTGAAAAATATAAAATCTGCCTGCCTATCAGGGTTACATAGCTTTTACTTTCAAACACCTCATGAAATAAACCAAAACCTTCTACTTCAGAAAGTAGAAAGCACTCTGTGTGCTACAGATTTTATCTTACTGAATAAATTAGGAGAATCTAGTCAAGAGTATACAAAGCTCTACTTGCTTTCAAAATTACATCAGGAATATAGGTCCTGTTGTCAATTACTTCATCACAGTGCTTCAATTACAGATAAAGAATTGAATTTATTACTTAAGAAATTTTAATAAAGATAATGTTGTTTGAAAGTATATCGTGATGTGTATAACATCCATACAAAAATGCTTTATTTTAGCAACTACTGTTCTCAGGAATAAAGAAGGTGATCAAATCATAAACAGCAGCAGCATCAATAAAATACTGCAAAAAATCATGGTAAGAGTTTCCTTTCAAATTTTTCTCTATCTTGGAAATGTCAAATAGTTTGGGTTTTTTTTGTTTTGTTTTTGTTTTTTCAAATATCTGGTTTCTCAGCTGTCTTCATCCAATCTGTCTTAAAAGCTCACCTTATTTGTCCGTGAGACTATGTCACTGTTCACTTTCAAGATAACCTCTAGATAGTCGATGGAATAAGTATTTCTACAATACATTTTTAATAAGCAGAGCCTAAAATGACTAGCGCTTGTACTGGTGGCTGCATCATAGGTGTTGGAGGTTCAGTGGGATGAATTTCACTCTATAATTTATAGCTGTACTGTGACAGGTATTAAGAGCAGGAGATAAGAATGTATGGACATGGTGCTTTACTGTTTAGGACACAGACTTAGGAATAGGGAGATACAACTTCAGCTTCCATTTTGCTCTTTTGCGGTCTTGGCCAGTTATCTAATTACTTTGAGTAAAATCTGGCTTAACTGATCACCTTCTGTGTAGATATCTCTGCTAGTTATCCAGACTCTCTGTGTGGTTAATAGGACAATATGACTCATGCCCCCAACACCCATTTCTCTCTGAGGGCTACAATAGGAATCCAGCAGCTAGCTCAAACGTAGAATTTGCATTATAAATGTACAAAGGTAGGTGAGAGGAATCTTGTTCTGTTACATATCTAGCTAGACTAGACTCACTGAAAATAAAAGAGTTTCTATTTTATCTGAATTTGAAAGCAAAACTTAAAAGTCACTTCAAAACATACCAGGAAACTCAAAAAAATACTTTGAAACATGCTAGACCCACTAACTATTAATTCCTTAACCATTTCCTAATGGTATGCCTAAGTTCCTAATTGAATAATGGGCCCAATTACATTTCTTGCTTCTAAAGATGCTGTAAATTTATACAATAAAAATTGTGAAGTAGCCAGATAGCATGATAATGGGATCATATAAGTACCTGAGAGAGATGTTGTATACAGCACGACCTGTATATGATCTTGTAAAGGTGCTGAATGGCCTCAAAATAGAATGAAATAAAGTCCCTGTACTATATCATTATGCTGAGGCTGAATATAATAAAAATTTAAGGTCAGAAATTAAAATTTTAAATCTTATATTCATATTTTTGCTTTCTGCCAAGGCATGAGTGTCCCCTATATAGTTTGCTTATACATGTCTAGAAAATTTACTATGTATTTGTCACCTTCCACCAAGCAAACACTTGGGAACAAGCAGATTGGCAAGCAGATAAAGAGAGTGGAATAATAGCTATTTTTACAAATGCCCTTTTGACCTTCACGAGTCATTGGTCAAGTCCTGATTTTCATCTTCCTGTTTTATACATAGGAAATTTGTATACCTCTTTATGCTGTCTAGTTGAACCAGTTAGCAGAGGTCAAAGATTAATGAATTCTTTCTCATCTGTTATTCAAAAGAGTAATCTCATTTCACATCAAAAAAAGAAGGATTACACTAATGGTTAAAGACATATACTTAACATCAGCTAGACCTTCTGAACTTCATGCTAATGCATTCCCCATCAGTGGTACTTGAAAGAGTCCTAGACCCACTGATCCATGGGGCCATGGTGGCTTTATCAATTTTATTTATTTAAGGGTTTGTAGGCAGCATATATGCATTCCAGTTTTTCTACTTAAGCAGATACATTGCTCATGGCATCATAAACACTACAAAATTATCTTGCAGTTTTAGTGTGTCTTGCTGTCTCAAATTGTATAGGGGAGTATCCACAGAAGGAAGAGAACTTAAAACATGGCTGTGAATGGATACCAAATGCCAAGAGCTGCTTCTGAGCTACTAGTTGAAACATCCAGTCTAAACTCCCTAAGTGAGGTCAGCAATCCACAGGCCAAACTGCTACTTAATCAGGTAATGAGCTCAGTCACATTTAAGTACCACAGCCGCAAAGGTTTATATGTCATGCCAGACAAGAGCTTGGTTTCTGTCTCCAAATGTACTTCAGAAAGACAAGAATTGTGGACCTCCTATTTGTTCAGCATGTCAGTTATTTTCTGATGCTGAACATCCATTGAATATTGTTACCAACATAAATGTAGAAAACAAAACCCCTTCAAGTTAGTTAGTAATCATATATTTAATATAAACCTATAATGTTGATTAATACATTGGATTTAGTCTTGGCTTCAGTGACAAATCAAATCACTTCTTAAGAGTAGCAGCTTTAAAAATGCCTGTTGCATATTTTCCAATAAATCAGATTTAGCCATCCCGCTGTCTGTATCACTGGCATCAACTGCATATTAGGCATAGTATAATCTATTAACTAGTAACATTCCAAACAACTCAAGATAGTAATACTTTTAGAAACACCTCAATGTTTTCTTCAAATACAGCATATTGAAATACTGACAAAATTCATTAAGGAAATCTATCATCCCTGAGATCCAGTGATAGCACTGTATATCACAGAAGTAATAACCGGAAAAAAAAAAAAAAAGTATTATTTCAATGTGTGTCCTTTACGTCAATCCTGTTGCATATGTTTGCACTGGAAACATAAACAGCAACTCTCATTTCAACATGCAGAATATAAAATGCTCCACATACAAGTGAGACCCTGCAAGCTTGCTGAACTGTAATCAACCATGTGAAATCTTTAATACAAATCCATAAATCAATGTACAAAGCTTCACCTGGTTGCTTATCATTAGTTCCTACTTAAATGGAAATGTGCTCTAAATAATTTAACAGAGATCAAATTACCTTCCTGGCTTGTACATGTGGCCCTCTACACATTTCCTTTAATACTGTATGATGTGCCCTGCATTTACTTTAGGAAATTATTATCCATTCCATCACTTAGAGTAACACAGTAACAATCCAGATAAATTTCCAACATGCTAAGTAAGAAATATTTCAGATGCCAGCAGTAGCAGGAAAACTAGAACATAAACTGGCAATCTATTTGCACAGACTCGCCTTGCACTGGATATACAGAAAAGCGTTTACCTCAAAAAATGTAAGTTTCCTATGCAATTGGTGGAAATGCCAACTAAAGGGAAATGTTCTCTAGAAAACGCAAGGGCCACACAAGCAATCTTGCATCATTACAGCACTCCTCCCACAAAGAACAATCCATTTATGCACAATTCATGAAAATAAGTCCTTATGCCTTTTCTGGTCTGGGTGTTTTTTTGGTTGTTTTTTTTTTTGGTTTTTTTTTTTTCCCTGTCGTCCTGCTCACTATATACTGCTTTCTTATCTTTGTCAATACCAATTAGAATTGACAGTGCA
Organism: Athene cunicularia; assembly: GCF_003259725.1. Classification (NCBI taxonomy): domain Eukaryota; kingdom Metazoa; phylum Chordata; class Aves; order Strigiformes; family Strigidae; genus Athene; species Athene cunicularia. Next base: position 70,666,733 of record NW_020799092.1, read on the forward strand.
TAGCATCTTGGAGGAGGCACTGAATTCAACACTAGATTAAGTCCTTTTCTTGCAGAACAAACCTGCTTATTTGATCAAGAAAGATGCTATGGGAATGTTTGATGCTTGTTAATTGCCTCTAGACATAGATCAGAAAACAAAGAGAAAAAAAAAATCAGCAAAAATTAACCTGAAACAAACAACAAAAGTAAATACACACAAGACATGGTGTGTCAAGGCTCTACAGCTATTACCATTTAGCATTTGTACTTCAGCAGCTAGAGATATCTGTCAAGACTGATGCTTTCAAACTGTTTAGGTGGATAAATATGCATTTACAATTTTCTGGTTTCGAAACCGTTTTTCTAAACAAAGCAAGCTATCATGCATTGTCATTCTGAATGCCCAGAGAATAGAAAACCAAAACTGAGGGTAACATATCATGGCATAAGTTTGCTGAAGAAGGGTCATATTCTGACTGTTCACTTTATGCTTAATTTAGACATGAACTACATAAAACGAAATTGCTGGCATTAGTGTAACCATTCAGGGAGCCTAAGTGATGTTCTTAAGTCTGACACCAGAACTCTGATGAAGGACTCCAACCTCATTGAGGAATCTATTTATCCACCTTGATTGTAGACACATTTAACAAATTATTTAACGCATTTAACACACAATGGAGGATACATCGAATAGGAGGATTCTCAACAGGAAGTGAATACAAAACACTAAGCACAGGGAATTTATGAACAGGCACTCAGTCTGGAGCCTCAGACATATCTTTTTCTGGTTACAGTTCAGAATAGCAGGTACTTAAGGGGAATGGTTAACAACATGGTTATTAATACCTGTAAGGAATTGAAGGAATTGATGCCTCAAACATTCATCAACACAGAAAACCTCAAGGACAAATTGTGTCCTTTGTGATTAGTCCAAGGAATGAATTACCTGCCTAGGGAAGCACTGAGTGTATCAAAGGGTGCATGGCTCTGCTCCCTTGCAGTTGTAAAGACAAATTCCTTAGATGAGACTTGAAGGGAGGAGACGTAGACTGAGTAAAACCATATGTTCAGGTTAAGACCTACACTTTAATTTATGACTATAGCCTCAAAGAAGAGCTAAAAGACTGATAAGAGAGATAAACAACCAACACCAGATGGAGATAATGACTGGATAATTGCCAAAGACACAAAAGTAAAGCAGTAGGGGATGATTGTGACCACTGACTCAATTGGACAAAAGGGTTAATATACCCCATTCCCCCTGAACACACATACAGAACTCATGCTCCACCTTTTCCCTGTCTGTCATGGAAATGAGTTTGTGGAATACCTGCCTGTCTTTGTCTAGCATGCTAATCAGATGGTAAAATGAAATTAAAAGGTGACAGAAAACTTTGCTGAGTGTGCACCCACCACTCAAGATTACTAGACCTGAGACAATGCTGGATCCTTGGGTGGTGATGTGGATTTCTTTGTCTCTCTTTGTCTCATTTCTTTTTATTTTCTTTCTTATAGAGTTGTACGAGAACACATTGCTTATTATCCTTTTCCAAGTTTAAGTTGTTTCTACTGCAAGTAAACATTTTAACCAGTTGCTTGGTGTCATTTCACCTTAACTTAACAAGAGGGAATCACAGAACCCTTACGACTCCCTGGGCTCTCAGTCTGGGTCGTGATACTACCATAGCTGCAAATCTCACCTACTTCTGTATCTATAAATCAACACATATTCTGAGTGCCCATGAAGTAAACGGTAAACATGAAGTTTATTCCTCCTAAATTTTTGACAGGTGTAGCTATGGTATCCTCAGGACATCCTGAATTGATCAATGGAATACATGGCTTCATTTCCTCCTAGGTTTTGTGCTACCTCTTAGAATTCATTTCAGAGCAATTGCTAGGGAAGCAGGATCTGCTTCATCCAAAGTCAATAAAAGATCTGAGTAAAGATAATAACTACATTTCACATCTATACTTTGGTTCAAATATTCTTCAGAAGTTATACTTCTCTGCAATTACAAAATATTATTCGTAAAAGTGATATGAATACCTGCACCTTTATGCCTTTTGGTTCTGCAGATGCTAAAGAATAGCTTTGCATTGACTTTAATGGCATTAAAAATCAGGCTTTACCTAAGTATGTAACCAAAATAAACCCAGTTTCCTGAAACTTCCTTTATTAACATTCATTTTGAGATGACCCATAATGTTTTCCTTTGACAAAAAAGCTACTAGATAATTATAATGGAAAGATCAGTTGAGTTTCATCAGAAAAAAGACAGTAGTGTATGGCACTTCATGAAGAAGGATTAGCTAGCTAACATGTCAGTCCTTCTGCAACTTTAATTCTAGAAATGCATATAAGAAGAGCGGGGCAACTACACTGTGCTTCAGCTGACATGGCCAAGGCACTTGCCAAGTCCGCAGTGGATGCTGGGATGGACTTTTGCTCAGTTTCATACCATGCACAGAGTCTGAAATGCTGCCACTGGAAATACCAACACATCATATGCATAGGGATGTTTGTCTTTTCTCTGAGAATAAATAGTCCTTAAAACCGTATTATTCAATCCATTTTCATGTGAGATCTTCATACTGAATACCCCAACATATGTGCACATATTTTGATAAACCTTTCGAAAATCTTCAGCAATGTCAGCAGGTTTTGAATTTTTTAAATGTTTCTTTATCTTTTGTCGAAGCCCACAGAATAACTCAATGTGTAGAGATAACAAAATGTCTCAATGTAGTATATGAGCAGAACTAAGGTTATTTGATGAAGACAGACCCAAGAAGGATCTTAAGTTCAAGTTGCAACACAGAAATGTTACATCTATTTCATGCACTCACTGCCTTTAACAGTTCAGAAGAAACAAGAAATGATTTCTCTAAGAAACCTATTTAGTGATCAACCTACATGGTGACATTTTATCCCTAAGGACAACAAAAAAAGGAAAGCAGTAAATGACAGAATGATGACTGAGTGAAGGAATCAAGCCTTAAAAACAATGACACAGTGATACACCAACTGAAAGTATATTCAGGTGACTAAAGGTCAAAAAAAAATAAAAGAAAAAAAAAAGTGAGTTCCTTTTCAGGTCCTTCCATAGAAAGGCAGTTTCATACAACATTGGGGTTTTTTTGGTGACTACTATATCTCAGGGTTGTAAACCACTCCTCTCTCCTCCAAAGGACATGCACAGTCATTCTAAGAGAGACTGCTATGTGCCATTATGTCACAAAATTGTGACATCTTACAAAATTAAAAAAAAAAAATTACAAAATTCAAATTTTTTATTTTGACCAAATTTCAGCTAAATGTCCAGTGGTACATGATCTTTAATACTTATAAAATATTAGAACCATGACATTGTCATTGGTAATCCATCCCTTAAATTTGGCAGAGGTTATATGTGAACTGTTACCACAGGATATAAAGAAAAGGAAAGGAAATAAGCGAACAGGTATAAACTCACTAAATAATAAATGGGACATACGAGTTAGATATTTTGTGTTACACATGACAGAAGTACATATTACCATTTGTCTTGCCTTGTATTTGTGATGCTATTCTATTCTGCAATCCCAGGTCACCTGCCATGTACTGTATTAGGGTTCCCTCTACTGGCTGAGTTACTGAAGCTGCTCCTTAAGTATTAGTGAAGTAAGTAAATTTTTACTTTACTTTTACTCACTCTGTTTACTGACTTGAAAGTTCTTACACTGAAAAACGAAAGCCTTCTCTTGGTGACATATTGAACCAGAAGACCAACCCACAGCAACAGATTTCTCTGATCAACTATCTTAGAAGGAATGCATAGTTCAGTTCATTAATAATGCGGTGTTCAATACAGTAATATTAACCACAGAATGTATTTATTCCATGACAGAGGTTTTGGAAGATTCCATAATCTGAAAGCCTAAGGGAAATGTGAGGATTTGAAATGGAAATAGTATTTTAATGTCAATGATATATAGGTTGCGTATATACAGATAATTGATTAGTCAACAGTTTGGAAAGTTATATTGGTTTTTGTTGTTGCACGAGAATTCATTGAGGTAATGGAGGATTAAAATCTGACTTCCATAAAGAACTCTGCAAGTTTAATGAGGACCAGTGAAAACGTTTGCTGCATTCTAATAGGAAGAATAATTTCTTGGCCATGGTACTTTGCAGCTGCCATTTAAAGTTTCAGATCCTCTGCTACCACTCATCTCTTTCATCTTTAGTAGCAATACACTTTCAGAACATATTGTGACAATTGTTTTTTCTGGAACTCAAAATAGTGAGTGAGCCAGATGCCACTTGCAAGCTTTGCAGGATTCATCACTTCCTGAATCACAGTTGATTATGCCTGAAGATGGTGGATGACTTACTAAAATTCTTGGAATTTCACCTGGTACCTGAATGTTCACAGTACAGAAATACAGGAACACACTTACAATTGCAAAAGTATATGGGGACCACTGTCACACCAGCAAGAAAAATCCACTTAACTAAACTGTGGCAAAGAAAATATCCTGCTTTGAATATTAACTATTGAAAAATTGTAAAATGCCAAGCAGTCATAAAATCCTTTCTAATTTCATTCTGATGCTAACTTATCATACAGCACTGAAATCCACAATGAAGTCTAAACTAGGCTCAATTTCTATTTCATATACTAGTTGAGACCTACTGCCTGCTCTTTGAGAGCTTGAATATCACTGCTTAATTTTAGGGCTTTACGTACTTTCATGTCAAAATCCTCCATAGGAAGACATTCACGCAGCTTGAATGTCAAGTATCTATGTGGAGGAGCAGAGGTGAGCGTAGGTGAGCAGAGGTGAGCGTAGGTGAGCAGAACAGAAAATACTGGTCAGCTAGGAAACAGTTGCACAGCATCAATGAAGCTGTGTATTTCTTACAGTCTTAATGAAGAAAGGATAGACCACTAGAGTTGCACATACTCATATTTTGCACCAGATCGGATTTGCTTTTAAAAGAAACACCTCATTTTTAAAGTTTTAGCAAAGATAAAATACTAACTGGATTTTATAGGGTTAGAATACATGCTGCAACAGATTCCCAAATCCATATGAGTTCTATGTTTGCACAATGCTAATTTAACACACTATGCTGGTACCTCCAAGTGAATCATTCTCTCCTGACTAGTTATGTTACAGGTGAGAGTCTGTATCTTAAGAATCTTTAATTAAGTTATTATGTAAGGCTTTGCATTTTTAAGGTCTTAAGTTCAGTCCTTGTTGATAGCATGGTGTCTGTATACCTTACACACGACTAGATATTTTTCACAAGGTAACTCTCTTAAGACCTTATCCTTGAAAACCATTTAAGTATATTCTCCATGTATCTGTATGTGATTTCACTAACATCAGCAAGACAACTCACAGGTTTAAGCTAAATCTCCATTCAACTGCTTCTACTACATCAGGGCCTTTATTGTTTTTTTAAGGACTGATGGATTTTGGTGGTGTCAATTCATTCAACTTGCACAAGATTAAATTATAATTAAAAGTAATCAGGCATTTTCATGTATTATCTGGTTTTAAGTAGGTGCAAAGACAGACTTCAGTTTCATCACATGCATTAAAATAGGGCTGACTGGCCTGTGTTAAGAGTATGTAGTCTTTCACCAGCTAAGATGATAGAACACAGAAATAGCTGCAGTGTTTGAAACGTACTACAGAATTGAGATAAGAAAGGATAAAGCAAAAAGAAAATATGAGGTTGAAAGGACAGAGGCCCGGCCACAAGGCTCAGTTTAGCAAACCAATCTATAAAGCACTCATTCTGCATACAAGACATCTACTATTGAGATGATGACAACAAATGATCAGTTGATCTGTAGAGAAAATGAACAGCTCAAAGAATGAAATGACCTACATTTTCATTAAACTTTTAGTTTTCATCTCCAAAATTGAAGTCATAGAGATTTATAAATTAAAAAAAAAAAAAAAAAAAGGGACTAACCTTGCCTGCCCCTCTTAAACTCATTTGTATTTCAGAAAGTCCCTGAAAGAGGTTTAAACATAACAGAACATTTTTGTCAATTGGGAGGTCAGTGTAGCTTCTTGCACAATAGAATTCTTCACCCTTGTATTCCTGCTCCTTGTCAACTGTAAATGTAAAAAATGCAAGGTTCTAGCTAAACAAGCAGAGAAAATGAAAAGACAGGCAGGCAGATGACAACTGTCTTTGCTGTGAAACTGCTGACCTGGGCATCCAATAACATGACAGTGGTAAAAACAAAAAAGTGCTATACACTTTGTAGTACTAAGGATAATGTTTGGAAGTTCATATACCAAAGCATGCAGAATGAAGGGCAGAAAAGCTTTTACAGTACAACTGACAAAAGATGAGAAGTCTGGTTTTGGTTGGCCTTAGCATTAGTATGGCATGGTATGAATTAAACAACCCTGTGTTAATCTTATCTGCTGAATTAATTTTCTTCAGATATGCCTATCCTTCCAGGTGGATTTAAATTCACAGAGACCTCTCTAAGGAAACACTCATTTTAACATTAAAACAAAAATGCCTTATGTCTAATTCATTTTGATGCTTAGATTTCTCAAATGAAACTATTGCCTAAAGCTAATGTTTGCTGTACGTGATAATGGCAGAAAAGGGACCAGAGAAAAAAGCAGAGGCACATGTAAGCTGAGTTATCATATACATAGGTTCAGATATGTTACTCTAAACATTTAGATAGTGTAACATTTGAAAAAAATTGAAACTGGATGGGTGCACCAAGCACCCAATTTCATTGCAGTCACTCCTGAGGTGCTGTGGAGCCAGTCTCAAAACATTTGGCCTCCCATGCATTCATTATTTTTGATGCCAATGACTGTGGGAGAAGGTATTATAGCTGCTTTAAAATCCCTCTCTCTGCTGGCAAATCTATGTTTAATATATCCACAAAGTAAAAATAATTAAATGGAATTTTTAGCATTGTATGAAACATTAATATTTTTAAGATCCATTCAAAACAGATGGAGATATATGGGTTTTCTGCAGTATCAGCATGACTTTCCACCTCCTAAATTAAATATTTCACAGTCCTCAAAAAGCTATTCTTTTTTCAGTATGCATTTCTAGAGAACCATTATGATGCGTGAGATTCTGCGTTTCAATTAGATAGAGATGTGCTAATAAAGTACTCTATTATTATTTCATAGAACAACCAGGTTTTGCTAATTTGTTTCACACCAAACTTCCTAGCTTTAATTAGTAAGAGGAAAATATCCATTCAATCTGATTAAAGATCCCCAGGTACACTCATGTCCGTCTGAGGATGTTCTTGTGAAGATTATGATAATGAGTAATTACCTTAGGCTAAAAGCTGTTTTTATTCCATTGACTGGAATGAAGAACTTGAACTTATTCTGTTCAGGAATGAAAAAAAGGGTAAAATATTAAATTATATTCAAATTCTGGTTAGATAGTGAAATTTAGCTCTGCATTTTCTCTTTACTGATTTTTTACAAAGAGTCTTTCCCATGACATATGCTCATACCCTGTATATGGTGGATGGCAGAATATCTCTCCTGTGATGGTCTCCCTGGAAGTATTCACACATTCACACACTCTGTAGTTTGTGGTGGGTTTTTTTTAAATTTATTTCTTTCTTTTTGTTTTGTTTTTTTTTCTTTCTTTTTCTTTCACAGGCTGCACCTCTTTGATAGGTACTGACATTTTTGACCTACATCTAAACGGAAGGAAATTACAACTTCACCCTTAACTGCTTAGGAAACATGAATACATCTCTCAGATGTTAATTTTAGTGGCACTGAGCTCTCATGCCAAGTCAGATGCTTGATTTAAGGTTTCGTACAACCGAGAAGTACAGTCATAAAAAGGCACTTTCAGCTGACCTTACTTTTCTCTCAAAGACTTTTAATCCCTCGTTACTAAGAATGAGAAGATGAAAGAAGCCCTCACAGAAGCAAGGGTACACCAGAGGCAGGCTTGCCATCTAACACATCCCACAGAGGAAAGGACAGTCTGAGCAGCAGAGAGATTGCCTACACACAGACTGAAAGACAGATGCATGCCACGGTCAGCCCTGGTGTCTCACCTATCCAGACTGGAGAGCAACATTTCCCTTCTAGGTTATGCTCTTGGGACTCCTTCCCACAAAAAAAAACCCACAAGTTGGGGGAGGGATGTGTACTTGCCTGGGCCTTAACCTATCGGGTGTGGTATTTTGACAAGACTAGGTTCCTACCTATATTTAGGAATGCTAAAATTGACACCAGTACACTGATCCAGAGAAAATCTGAGTGCCACTCATAAACTTTATTTTTGGTTTTAAGAGGGAATAATCTCCTTCATTTTATTAGTGGTGGTGACCAGGATGCTGCAATGACAGTGTGTGTGAGTCTGTGTTTGTGTGTAACCAGAGAGAAAGAGCAGACAAAAGGTATTATCCAAAGTGCCGTTCTCATTGACATTCACTCTGGTGGGATGAAGTTACTCCCTAAGATCTTGCATGACTTGTTTGGATTAACCTTGTAACTGGTTCCATGATTTCTTATTAACATAGAAGAATGGATCAGGATTCATCCTCAAGGAAAATATCTAACAAGTGCTCTAAGGTAAAACAAGATCTGTGTCCTATTAATTTTTAATTATTTTTCCATATCATGCCAACTGAAATCATGCTTGGATGCACAGCATGTGTTAGGTAGGACAGCAGCAGGGAAAGAGTTGGATGAGAAGAAGTGGGGAGAGAGTTGGTTCTTTAAACCACGTTCTTCCAGACACTTCAACTCTTTGAAACTATAAAATATATCTACAGTGGTTAAGGGTTATTTAATTAATTAAAGACATATACACTCCATTGCAGTGTGCAAGAACTATATTCAATAGTATATTTTTTAAGCAATCTGTTATACATGGGAGAGATAGAAACAAATATTCTATGGATAGATCCACCTTCTCTTTGTATTCGTTCTGCATTTACTTCTGCTTTAAATAACAAGCTTGTATTTCAGTGTTATCAGGTCACTATCAATGTCACCTAGCTTTGCATCAGGATAAAAAATGTTCATTAGTGAAACTGTTGTTTCTCCAAATGGAAATACCCCACTGTAGAGATATCCTGCTGTGTCCAGTTGAGCAGCGAGGCTGCTGAAAAGGCTGCTCTATCCACAAGGAGTATCAACAGCCCAACTCTCACTCATGGTGCTGAGTTCTTTGATCACAAATAAGTGTCCATGACAACCTTACATCAGGGTTCAGGACAGCTTGAAACTCAATACCACAAACCTTCTGTGAAAGGGTGTTCTTAATATAGTTGTTATTACTACAAGATTTTAATTTTCCTGAGGTGGAACGCTGGTACATCAGCTTTAATGAAGCTGACATCTGTGGTTATTCTGATTCATTTGGAGAAGACTCATGTATGTGTTTGCCAAAATCCACAGCTGTTTTACCCAAAGTAAAACCTCCTGTGGAAGACTGGCATCTGCAGGTCCAGTTATTCAGTCAAGTGGAGATAGGCCTTTTCAAAGTGTTTCAGGCAGATCTCTAGCAACACAGAAAACCAAAAAGCTATACTGTCACTGACACAGCAAAAGCTAACTTACTGCACAGTATCTATGGATATGATGATTTTTTTTTTTTCTGATGTAAAGGCCTCCCATTGTCTGTTGCTACTTTTTATCAGTCAGATATTCTTTCCAAATAAAAATAATCCAGTGCTAGTTCTGGACACTCAGATAAAACTATTTCTTTAAAAGAATCAAAGTTTTCCAACCTAAGGTGGTGAAGAAGAGGGTAGAGGAAAGATCTGAGTAAAGACGTTATTATAAAAGGCATTCTAGCCAAAGACTGCAATTTTGTTCTCTGGAGTGACCTTCACTGCCTCTGATACTGGACTATAACAAAACAGCATCTCACTTGGGAAAAAGAATTGGTGATTGCTGCAGCAACAAGCACCTTGCAATCAAGCTGTGAGGAACTACAAGATATCTAGCAACTTCCTGGCTTCCAGGAAGGGCTCCTCTTCAGCACGAGGAGTCATTTGTAGCTGCTGAATTTAAAGGCATTTTTTAAGGAACTTTGTCTCTAAATGTCTTATCTTCATTGAGTTAAGGCTGTTCCCTGGTCAGAGAATGGTGGTAGTTTCGACAGCTCACTTCCCATCAACTCACTGGAGTTAACTACAAATCTGTTGAGATAAACTGGGTACCTCCCATGTAAGATGGAATGGGAACCTCATTAAAAAGCTTCTTATAAAATAAGCAGTCTAATTATAGCCATTGAAGACAGGAAAAAATAAAAACAATGTCTCAGATAATTACCCAGAGACTTATAATCTCCTTGCACCTGTGGTTTTGTAGCTCTTTGGAATATGGATTTTTACTGTACAGACCATGCACATGTACAGGAAAAAACCTGCAAAACAACAGCCCAGCTTGGACTGTTCTATTTTATCATCACCTTGACTGAAATATAGCTTTAGCATGGGGGTTTTCATTTGTTTTGGTTTGTTTTTTGTTTATTTGTTTGTTAGAATTGGGGCTTTTTTCAATTTTTTACAGGCATACCAAACTCTTCCTTAGGTCTTAGCAATTTTCTAAAAAGGACCAGTATGTAAAGTTGTTCTGGATGCAAGAGAAGAGATGGAGAAGAGCAGAAATCCTTAGCTACCCTGAACAGACCATTAGTGGTTATTATATGGCATGTTAAGCAAGTTCATGTCCTCCATAAACTTCACGGGTCAGATAGCAAATTGGCTTTGAGTGCAGCTTGGGCTATGCAGGTCACTTTGAACTAAAACTTCTGTGATTCAATAGTCTCAGCTGGCCTCTCAAATGGCCAGTGTATTACCTTGTATAGGAAAAGGCAAACACGTAGACATCACTGAGAAATTTTTAGGGTATTTCATTTGGTACACAAGCAGTGAAAAGCAAAAGGAGATAAATGATGAATTTAACAAGTACTCTGAAGACGCAGTATCACACATACTTATTTTTTCACCAAATAGGTTTTTTAACTGTCCTAAAAATAACATTGTTCTTTACTCTTTTGCATTAATAAAGATCAAATGGCAAGCAATGTTTGTGAATGAATTACCAGAAGGTATGGCGGTAGTCATGAAGCAATGTGTTCTGCAGGAAACAAGTCATTCTAAGGATGTCCAGATATAGCAGACCAATTGGGTATGCAAAAAAATTAATTAAAATTAGCAATAATTCCTTAGGCCATTTCCTCTTAAGTAAATATTATGCATCTTTCAAATTCCTACATGATCTACTCTGACAGTTTTGGAAGAGTTGCTCTTTTTAACAGATTGCAGTCTAACCCCAAAATAAACATTTAATAAAAGAACATTTTTAATGGAACAGTTCATTTCAGCCTCTAGTTGAGCCTATTAAAAACACATTCAGTTCAGAACCAAATAAAAGCAACATTACTGAAAACTTCAGTTTAGGAATTCAGAGTTTCCATTATTTTTTCTTTCAAAAAAGTTCTGTAGTTATTCCACTGGCTTTAGTGAAGGTGTTGTCGGCACAACATTTTTCATGAAAATAATGTTGGAACAAATACTGTTTGTATGCACTGTTTGTAGGTTTTGTTATACAGGCTATTTAAGAATTACTGCAACGAGACAGTTGCCACACATGTAATTGCACCTTCAAATAGGGCCTTCTCAGAGATAGCTGAAAGCAGAATTCAAGCTGTTAAAAGCTCTCTAGAAATGTCATAGTCACACACAAAAAAAAAAGAAAAAGGGTGAAGTATTCTCTGAGGGGTACCATGTCTTTTTGTGGGGAAAAAACATCTAAAATTGTATGAGTACAGCTGGAAAGGACACAGACACTGCAATCTTCCTTAATGGTAGACCAAAGGATGCGTCCATGTATTTTTGAAAAGAATCCCTACCCAGCACAACACAAAATGCCCATATCCACTACTCCTGGTTATCTTTTTTCCTCATAATATCACTGCTTCTGGGACCCCACTTCCCTTAAATGAAGCTTCCCTCTGATGAAGGGGAAGATTCGTGTTACTAATTAGTATACATCTTGGTCATCCCTGTGGGTTGACGAGGACAAAAAGTACTAAGGAGCCTTGAAAATGTGATTAAATGCCATGCTCCCCTACTGGAAAATGGGAAATTACAAATAAAAAACCACAATCCTTTGTTGTTCAAGCAGTCTATAACTTCACAGAAATGCAGAACAAAAAATTATGTCAACGTGTCAGACAATAAGACATTTTAACACCTCAAAATTGTCAACCATTTTGTTCAACATTTTTCCAAGGGCAGCAACTCAAAATGATAAACAACTGAGTATAGCTATTCTTAGATCTTATTTAAGTTCTCTTAAATTAAGAGAAAGTAACTAGTTCCCTCACCCAGAACAGTGTCTTCCTTTCCACAAGGGTGTATTTCTATTCTTGCCTTCCTGACCATTTGTTTATGAGCTTGCTCACTTGTGACATTTCTATCACTACGATTAACTAAACTCTACGTTGAGTCCTCATTTCTAGCATAATTTTTAATTCTTCCCCCATTTCCTAGACATCCCTATTTTTAAAAATGAGGTGACAAAAAGGAAGTTTTCTTTGTGATTCATTATAAAGAGAAGTTATTTACTTTATGGATACTATTCCTCACACTCAATTATTGTTATTCAATAGGCCAAGGCTTGCATTTTTATTAGGACTAGGTCAATACTAATTTTTCTTCTGGTGTGCTCTAGAAATCAGGTGTTCTAAGTTGCTTCAGGCATGACAGAATTGCTTCTTTACCTTGGCACTGGTCGCACACAGAGAACTGAAACTGTTCATGATTCAACTCAATCACCTCTTTGCTATCCTGCAACATGGCACCCTTGATATATTTCCTCTGATTAGGGTGAAACTGGGGTACTAGGGAGTATGTATCCTTCTGATTTGGGATTTTTATACACATAGGCACAGTTACATATGCATCCACACTAAGAAAATTTATTTCTTTACATCAAAGAGGCCCTTAGCTTAGTACTGCTCTCTTACAATTTAACCTGTTCCTAACTGTTCACGTTGTAGCAAAGGTTACATCACACGTGTAGGTTGATCACTACACCCATTGCAGCAATGCTCATTTCATCACGTTCTTCCAGTGCATCCATTTTAGCTCACCTCCTTTGTTTCAAGTCCAAGTGACACACTAATGGAAAGCCAAGAAAAGATATACCATTGTCTCACAAGGACGGGGAGAAGAGTCTGACCTGCAGTTATGTCAGAAAATGCCATAATCATGCTTCTAAGTTGTTTTCTCTCTCAAGTAGGTTAATTTAATTTTGCATGTTTGCCTTTTTTTCTTCATCATTTACATATCCCTCTCATTGCTTTTACTGAACATGCATTCAATTTCAAACTGTCCTGCTGACCATTCAGTTTATTTTTCACTTTCCTGGTGACAGGATTATCTTTGTTACATGTCTGGTAGACATCTTTCGCTGACCTGGAAGAGCCACAGTTGCTGTCAAAATCCAGCTCCTCACTCAAATAAGCCCACAAACTTGCCAATTTCCTCTGCCAGGAGATCTGTTCCAATTCAACTAATTCTCAGAGCAGAAAGTAGAATACTATTTTTCTTGCAACTACTTTTGAGGTCAGTAATGGGGTCATCAGTAATTAACGTCTAGAATATTTCTGACCATTTCTGTTTATATTAAATCAGAGAAATCTAATATCCTTCTGCTTTGGGGTGGATTATACGTTCTTACATATTAAAAAATCAGAAGACTAACACTCACTACTTCTAAACTAGGTGGAAATCATTAACTTCTTGCTTTCAGAATGAGAGCTGCTTCTTACCGCCTTTCACTCTTTCAGTATCCTGAAAATAAAATGACAGGGTAGCACATCTTTCATTTCTGCCTGATGGATAAATTTTAATTAAAGTTGAAATTAAAAAAGAAAAATATAAGTCAACTATAATAGCATTTATTTTGTGAGAACTAATTCAAATAATAAAAAAAATGCAACCTACTTTAAATTATTCAATTTTTATTTTTGGTATAAACACTTTGTACCAATTAATACTGAACCACCACTTAAACCATGACAGTACCTAAACATTTAGTCATTATTGTTTGGCTTCAAACTTCATGACATGAAATGATAAACTAAATTTGCAGATTTGCTTAGCTGATAATACCTACTTCATTTATTGTTTGAACATGAATGAAAAATAAACCAGAACAGTACTAAAATGTAGTTACATTTCTGAAACTCAAGCCACTCCTGCTGATTCACGTTAGGCATCTCACATTTTTGGCACTTCTTAATGTTAGGCCAGAGCAATTAATCTCATTGTATTGACAAACCTATACAACCCCAGCAAATAATTTAATTTAAATTAAAAGAATATGCTTTCCAATTTTGAAATTAAAAATCATCTTGTAACTAAAGAAACTAAAAATCTTTCCAGTTTCTGTGGATGGATAGTTCAACAAGGAGAAGTGTAGAGGAACAACCCCACACACCAATATATGCTGGGGGACACCCAGCCAGAAAGCAGCTTGGCAGAAAAGGACCTGGAGGTCCTGGAGCACACCAAGTTGAACTTTGCAGCAAAGAAGGTGAATGGTATCCTCGTTTCCATTAGACAAAATATTGCCAGCAAGTTGAGGGATGTCATCCTTCCTCACTACTCAGCACTGGTGAGGCCACATCTGAAATACTGTGTCCAGTTCTGGGCTCCCCAGTACAAGAGATACATAGTCATAGTGGAGAGAGTCCACTGAAGGGCCATGAAGATGATAAAGGAACTGAAGCCTCTCCTCTGAGGAAAGGCTGAGAGAGCTGGGAATGTTCAGCCTGGAAAGGAGAAGGCTCGGGGGGATCTCATCAATGTCTGTAAATATGTGAAGGGAGGGTCCAGAGAGGACAGAAACCAGGCTCTTCCCAGTGATGCCAGGGGACAGGACCAGAGGCAACAGGCACACACTGAAACACAGGAGGTTCCCTCTGAATTTAACGAAAAACCTTCCTACTGTGAGGGTGACAGAGCACTGGCACAAGTTGCCCATAGACGATGTGGAGTCTCCAACCTTGGAAATATTCAAAAGCTGTCTGGATGTAGTCCTGGAAAACTGATTTTAGATGGCCCTGCTTGAGCAGTGGGGTTGGACCAGATGACCTCCACAGGTCACTTCCAACCTCAGCCATTCTGAGATTCTACAATTACTGATTGCAAGTAAAGATTAATTTCTCATTTTCTCTGTTCAGTTGTTCTAAGAGCAGATTTTCAGTGGCAAAGTGCCCTCATTGTTAGCAGGCAGCATTTTATTTCCAGTCTGAATATTTCAAATTTCTATTTCCAGCAGTTGGATCTTAAACTATTTTTTTCCACAGACACAAAGATGGGTTAATCAGGTTTCTCTCCAGGAAAAGAGAAAACTGATTAGTGTTATTACTGATTCTGAAATGTTCGTCTAATAAATCTGTTCCCTAACTGTGTTCACTGGCACACAGATGCCAGCCACCACACTGAACAGATGAATGACCAATCCTCTTTTTTTTATTTTCTTCCTTGAAAACGGTGAATATTACCCAGAAAAGTGAATGTTGTGTTTTGGGTTTTTTTTTCCGAATACATTATTTTGAAATTATTCCTAAACTGAAATAATAAGCAAAAGTAATTTGAGATTGCTTCAGTTGTGCTATAAATGATTCCAAACAGGGGTAATTTTACATCTTTCAGGTTCAGAGATCTAAAGAATGGGCCTCCCAGTGTGGTGACATTTTCCATACATTATATGAGGACTAAGTGCAACAATGAAGTGAGTGCTTGCTCACTGCTATTACACTGCAACTTGTCAAGCAATTATCTCTGACAGATGCACAAAGCAGAAAGATCACACCCTTCCATACTCCTAGGTCTGAGGTTATGACGAAAACCAAAAGCTAAAATACAGAGACAAAACAGAGACAATACAACACCACGTTGTAATTCACTCATGAATATTTTTTAGCTGGCTGTAACTCACATTTTTAAGGCCCACTGAAACACTGTTGAATTAAAAGCATTCTCAATAGATTCCTTTGCCATGACAACAGCTTGGAGGAGGTTTCAGAACAATTTTATGATATAATTTTTGTGCTGTGCCGTATTATTTTCACATAATTGTGGAGGGTGCTGCAAGAAAAATACTAATGTGCCTGCATATTTATGGTGTAGCATGTGGCAATAACAATCACCTGGTTTTGGGTTGGTCTCTACTGCACGCTAGAAGTGACCTTGATTCTTCTCTATAGTATTTGATTTCAGATGTGTAACTCACACCCATGGCCAGTTAACCAACAGTAAAAAGTTCGTATCAGACCCAATTGCCTAAATTCCCTCAAGAACAAACAGCTTCTTTTATAGAAAACAACCCTGTATTTAAATGCAAGTTGAAAAAAAAAAGTCCCAAAATATGGAGCAAAAGCATTGTTACCTGTGAAAAGTATGAACAATTTTCCTAAGTGGCAACATAGAAGCAGTTGGACCATTGTATTTGTTTTCTGTATTTCATAGGACAAATGTTACACATATTTGTCCTACTCCTCTACAACAATACTTCTTTAACAATTTCTTGAAGAAATCACATCAACTTCAAGCAAACTCTGTGGGCATCCTGTCTAGTCTTTGGGCATTTTGTGTGTCTAGTAATTCATGATTCAGTTCATACAGATATTTTTAATTATTGAAAATATTAGGAAAAATAAGCTGAGTTTGTTGTTGTTTAAACAAATAAGCACCTTGAGATAAAGCTGTGTTTTCTTTTTCTGTGCTGTGAACTCCTCTTCTGCACCTGCACATTTGATAAATGAGTGAGATGTCAGGTAATTTATTCCTTAATCCAAGAGAAGTTTTGCATACTACCCAAACTATTTTTTTCTACTGACTCTACCCAGTGATATAGATTAACGGGATGTTACCATGTTTGACAGTCAGGGAAAAATGACATTCTAAGAATTTTTATTATGAGCATATTTCATCAATATTTTATTTGTGGCTCACAGCAAACTAATTCTGAGTTACAGTATGTGCTCTTTTAAAATTATCAGAAATACTAGGAGGCTGTCAAGCTTCAGCTGCCTGATTTGAGGGAAGTGTTAACTCATTATTATAACTGTACTGCCAATATAGAGCTCTTGTTGTATGCCACAAAAACCCCAAAGAAAACAAAACAAAAAAACCCTAATCAGACTGCAAAGATCCATAAAACTAAGACATCAGTGTTTCAGAACTGCATGTTTAGAAATAGCAGCACCCACTGTGACATATAAAATTTCCTATGAAAAATGTGCAAATTGTATGTACATTTCTGGTTCGCATCCAAAATCAAAAAGATGAACCATATATATCAAATACAAGTAGTTGGAAAACCATGTAGAAATCAGCTCTGGTCCTCTTCAAACTTGAGTCCAAATATTGAAATGCCAAAGGTTCTCTTGTCCTCCAAGGCTTAGTTTCCAAATTTGGTTAGGTCACTTAGGATCTGACCCATTCCGTATAAAGCACCTGTCCCCAGTTAATATAGGAGAAAAAGGGGGCATCTGTGAGGGGCTTGCATGGCCAGCCCTTGGCAAAATGGCATGGGTAACCAGGGCTGTTAAGAAATCTGAGCAGGTGCCTTCCAAAAATCATGTTAAAGAGGAAGATGATCATTAGCTGGATTAAACTGTAATAAGGAATTATAAGGAGACTTTCAAAACAAAGGTGTCAGCTTTAAAGAAGTGGAAAAGAAATGTGGAAATTAGTAACACTGGGGAGAGACCTGAGAGTGGGGACAGCAGTAGCCAAAACCAGGTTTGTCACTGCCAGAAGCTGCCCCACAGCATCACTAAATTCATCCCCAAGTGATGCGGTTGCAAATCTATACCCCACTAGAGAAGTGACAGTGTGGGGCACAGCGCTTGGGGACCCACACCAGAGTGTGCCTGGGACCTCCTGGGGGTGGTCACTGGTTGATCCTGTGCAGTTCACTGATTGCCAGAAAACTGCCTACTGCTAATAAATTAATAAACTGCTTTGATCCTGACTTGGTTTGAATTACATGAACTGACCAAGTTCTCCCTGTAACAGGCATGTATGGGATCCCATCTGCCCATCGTAGTCATCTCAACTTTGACTATATTTTAAGCACTTTAAATTTAAGTTATGTAGTGAATAGAAAGAGGTAGATGCCTTTAAAGGTCGTCTTGTCTAATTTAGATTCAGGTATTCAAGTGGATATGATCTTCCTCTGAGCATCTTCAAAGACACATACAACTTATCTCTACCTATAGGAGACTTCTTTGCCTTATGTCTTGACTAGATGCCCACGTGACTGAGAGTCAAGTCAAGTATATGTGAAACTGGACTGGGTTTTCACCCGAGGTTAGGTGAGATGAATGAAAATCTCAATGTATAGAACTATAACATCTAAAATAACTCTAATCCTACAATTTTATCCAGCTGGAAGTTGCCCAATGTCTTCAACAGCTACTGATGTCAGTGCAATAGATGGCTTGAATTTTAAATGAAGGCTTTATTTTTGAGGAATTTGCTTTCTGTGAGCAACTAAGACAACAGCAAAGAAGACATCAACAATTACAAAAACTGTATGTATAGCTTGCTGACAAACACCTTCACAGACAAACACAAGTGCATTACAGTTGATGCAGTACCTGCTCTCTCACCTCTTACATTTCAGTCTGTGTATCAGAATTTTACAAGGATGCTGTTAAGTCCTGAGACACTGGAGATCTTTTTCTGAAAACCTGACAGGACCTTAATTATACATGTCCTGGAGGACACTTGTACAATACCAATTTTGTTTCCTTGGTTACTAACTCATGTAATCATAATGTATATATTCTACCACAGCATTATTATGACATGCCAAAGAAAGCATGTCATTATTCAGTCTGGCAAACACTTAATAAAAACCAGCTGTACATGACTTCAGATTATTTAAATTATATCAAGCACTCTCTTTTCATTTGACTTAAATACAATGGCAGCAGTAAATCAGAGAATGCACATGAACTAAATTAGGATTATATTCATTATAATTTTTGGCAGGTATCTTTATAATCAGTTGTATACAGTGGTATTTCAGAAGCACTGATAAGTGACAATGTCTTGTTATGAGTACTGTATGAACACAGAAAAGATTTTGTTGGCCAGAAGTAGCTTGATAGATCCCTGACATCTTCACTGGGAAAGGAATTAAAAATATCTCAGAGCCATAACAAAAATATTTGCAATCTCAAGCTTTCATTAGCATCCAATAAAACACCTCAGCTTTTCCCCCGTTCATTTCTACCTCATGGTAAAAGGATGATAACTGATTTTTACTTGCATATGACAAATAGATTTTGTCAATGTCTGTTTAGCTATAGGTTGTTTTCTGAGATCCAAAATAGATGTCTGCAAAGACCACACCTCAGAAAAGCTAGACTAAAAGTGAAAGTTTACCTTGGGATTTATAGCTTTGTAACTTTATCTCATTTTGGGAGCTATGAAGAAATGTAAAACAAGTTAAGGGGATAAGTATGATCCACCGAGTTTGAACAGATATGTGTCAGAGCAGACAAACTCCATTACTTCCTACTGCAGGCAGAGTTTCTCTTTCCATGGAATAAAAGTCAAGGGAAAACAGCACTACTGATGACAGCATTTTCGTTTCTTACACCTCATTTGGGGCAGAGGGAGTGGTGGTGAGTTGTTCACCTGCTAAGGAGTCAGCCACAGAATAGCTCCATCTGCTCTTTGGCTGCATTTGATAGTGCTGAATGCAGCTTGGTATTTGTTTTGTTGTTTTTCTTTTTTAAATCAGTTCTGTTCATTTTCTATTCATTTCCTTTAGCCTCCTTCAGAATTAACTTAGAACCAGCTGAAGATCACTTGCATAATACATACAAAAAATTTCTATAAAATGTGGGATGCAAAAATCACTGCAAGTGAGGCACTGCTGGGTTCCCATTGCCTGTCCAAGTGCACCTTCGAGAAAAAAGATGCTTATTTAGCCTATGTGTATAGAAGGTGTGAAGAAATTAGCACTTTTATCCAAGGTAGATGTCACAATAGATAAAATGCATTGTTTGGACTACACTCAGAAATAAAACAGAAAAAACCCACCACTGTACAGTTGTGCAGCCTTGCTGCCTAAAAGTGAGACCAAGGCAACATTAGTGTTCTGATCACTACTTAATGGGATGTGACCAAAGAAATATTTTGGTACTGAAGGAAGCAGTGTTCACTGTTAGATTTGGAATCCTCAAATGATGTTTTTTGGGAAAGGATTATGACAGTAGTGAGAAAAATATAAAGAAAAATGTCATAGTAGTTTCTGATATTTAAAGCTAATGACACTAAGACAACATGCTGTGAAAATGGTATTCATGCCAAGCTCAAAACTGGTAATAAATAAATTCCACATATATTAACATTTACATAGAAGAGAGATTCTTGTAAGGAAATCTGCTTATTAGGTGTCTGTATCATCTTAGTTGTGTGATCTGGAACAAAAATTTTATTACCTAAAAAGACTAGTTCCTCAGGTGTGGTGTAGCAATCAGATCAATGTCGCATTCTTTTATCAGGTGGAAAATAAAATAGCTTTTAGCTCTGCCTGTATGAGATGATTACACTACGGCTTAGACTGGATGCTCCTTGAAGTGATGAAGGGATGACTTTGGGCTCCTGAGGAATAAGGGAAGGTCTGTGAGGGACAGGGAGAAGATCGTAAGGCAAAAAAGAAGACAACAGTATGTAGGTCCCTGGTTGGAAAGTGAGAAAGGAAATTACACTTCTCTTTCTGTTCATAAATGTAGATCTACAATGATAGCAGCTGATGGGTGGTAACAGAGACAACTAGTCTGGAAATTCCTGCCTAACTCATTGAGTAGCTTTCTGAATCTATATGAAAGACATGGACAGTTTAAAGCCCGTTAAAAGGCTCCCTAGATAGCTTTTTAAGTATTTTTGAATGTTGTCCTTTGAAAGACTCTCATAAAACAAGATATTATTTTTATGATTGAGAATGTTCTGTAATCATTGAGCAATTCTCAGGTCTCAAGTCAGACAAACACATAAAAAGTCAATCAGTACAAAAGTTAAAATGAGGATAAAAGCATAAATAGATGCAGCATTGCTGATTTTCTAGACTGATTTTCTTAGCACAAATCCATGATGCAATGACACTTTAAAAACTTGCTATTCAAAGATACAGAAATTTAGCAAAATGGTTTAATGTCCACAATTGAAATTCACAAGCAATGCTGCCAATCTCTCATAAGAGAGAATATAAATTTCCCCATAAATAGATGCTGCAATCAAGCCCCTTTCTTGATGGGTCTGCTTTTTTGCACTTACAGAGGAGGTTAGCATCCACTCTGTGCCAATGTAAAGTCTTCCCAAAAGTACTAATAAAAAATTAGTGGGTTTGATGGCAGAAGTATATCTAAGTGTGAGAGACTGAAATGTCAAATGACTGTCTCAAAGCTTGCTGGTATCTGTGCAAACCTGAAGGACAAGCCTTTGGATTAGCCTAAGGAATGTCACCTAAGGAAGAAGGAGTGTATTGAAGGATGCACTCCCCACTCCCTTGCAGCTGCTTTGTTAAACTCCTTAGATAAGCCTCAAAGGGGAAAACATGAATTGAGTGAAACCAAATGCTTATCAGTGGCTCCATCATGTAGCCATTTGTAACTATTGTGTACTCCAGATACCATGCATGCATTGCTAATGAACAGATAAACAGGGAACATTTCCGCCTCAGAAGCTGGATGGAGCAAAAACCTGTGGGACCAGGAAAAAAAAAAACCTAAAGGTGGGCAGATATGCCCATCAGCTGATATGATGAATTAAAAAAACTACAGAAAACTTTGCTGCGTGTTCACCCACCACCAAAGAACTGAAGAGTGAGGACTAACAGCATGCTGCTGGATCCATGGTGCTGACTATTCTTGCAACTCTATTCCACATGCTTGCTTGATTTCTGTCTTTTCCTTTCATTCTGTCCCATCACTACCCCTCTTCACTTTAATAATATTTAATACCCTGGGTGTACAGCATTTGACCTCATTTGTGTCTTAATCTCACACTTGGGATCATATGAAACCTCCCCCAGCACTGGATCGAGAAAATAAGTATGGTCAAAACTGTAACCAATATAGAAATGATTTTTTTTATTAATATAATGAGGAAGGCTTTTAATTTTCAATAGCCAGAAACAGAGTTATAGAGATTGAAAGGAACAAGTTTTACTAGTGACCATTCCCTATAGTCATCAGAAGTAATTATCTTGGATTATATACACTCCACGGATGCTCAGAGACCTAACTAGCCTTAAAATACTATATCACCCTATCAGTAACTCCCCTAAAGAGAATCACTACTTTAAATTCTGTGTTGAGACTACTGCATTTAAAGATAAGAGTAAATATCTTACTCAGTATCACCAATGAAATATTCTTTATTTTTCTTGAGTTCTGGGTAAAGAGGTTTCTATTCAAAATAACAAAAGCTTCATGCTATTAACTATCAAGGCACTTATCTCCTTCTGTATCATTACATTGATATATTTTTCTTTTTTTGGCAATGACAATCTTTGTACAAACAAACTTTTGGAAGTCTGGACATATTTATATGATTTATTTGATGACAGCAGCCACATTCCTTTTACCATACATTATTTCTTTTAACAGCATCTGTGTTTGAAGCTACTTCGATTTTGCAAAATGCCTCTTTCCTCCAGAATACTAGATGCATTGGGTGGGTGGCCATCTGCACTTCTGTACTGATGAGATAACATTAAATAGTAGAAGTGTTTTATCTGCTTTGTAGAGCTCACTTCTCATAAAAACAATTATTTAATTAACAATTAACTTGTACAGTTATTTTCTAAATTAATTTGCACACACACAGACACAAGGGAATTGAAGGGGAATCGGAGAAATACAATTTCTCCTCTGGTATCAGGGAAGGTTTAACTTACCACTCCTTTTTTTTTTTTTTTTTTTTTTTTCCGTACAAAACTGCTCTACAAATTAGCCTTCAATTTTGGATTGATATGTTTTTATCCTCATCTCTAAAGGCCCTTCTTGACTAGAAACAGTTGATGTGGGAAAGAAAAGGTGTTTGTGCTTATGAATACTCCCTCATTCTGTAACATGCCCTCTACTCCACTCATTAGATTTGTTATATTTTTATTTTACTTAAGATATTTTAAAATCAATAACTCTTTAAACAACTGCTTGCATAGCGCTTTGTACATTGATATCCTTTACACTATGATTAAATAAACAAGCTAATAAAAATCTAATAGAAAAATTAAAAAGTCGCCATTCTCTTGAATGAATTAAAAAGCAGAAAGAAAGAAATAACTCCATGATAGCATTTTTTAACTTTAGGAAGTTGCCTCACCTGCAAGACGTTCATTATCATGATTTCTTTCCTAGCTTTCCTCTAGCTTTGGTGAAAACAAAGTCACATTTATCCTTGTACTACTCACTAATGAGTATCACATTATCATAAACTGAAGAGGTACTTGTTTTTAATAGAAGCTTCCACAACATAAAAGTACAAACATCTGTCTATTGCTTCCTCTATTTCTCACTTATGCCACATACACAAAATTACAGTAGTGACTACATTTAGAATGATTGACCATACTTCTCTATCCATATCATCTCAGCATATAAACAGCCAACTTGGAGAGCAATTTACACTTCTGATATGATAACAATGGCTTTATATCATAAATTAACATCAGCAATCTTTTGTTGTCTGGTATGAACTGATGACAATCACAAAACTGGGAATTAGATTTGAGGAAAAGTTGTTTTTTTTTTTTTTAAGAAGGGCTGAGATGTCTTCCAGTGTCCCTCAGAGTTTATATAGTTAAAGTTCTATCTTTATAGGGTTAAAATATCAATGGAATTATCCCTATCCAGGTTTAAGCAAAATAATGACGTTTCCCTTCTTACACAAAGATGTATGTTTTAGTGATTAAATTCAATAACCCATGATTACACTAGGACAATAGCATATACTGAAATGTTTTGCTAATTTAGATTAAAAATTAAAATCATATCAAGAAGAATCCCAGTCCTGTCAATGGGGCTAAGGCACACAAACACGTAATTGAAGATGAATGGCTGTATCACATATAGTATAGGAATGAACAGTTAGAAAGAAATTCCTTCTGTCATCCAGTCTACAGTCACAGGTAAAATACAAAGTAGCCTCTTTCATAAATTTAAAATTAGTTTCTTTTTGCTCCCTTAAAGCCAAAACCCATCAGATTTTCAAAAGTGCCATTAATTTCCAGCCTTGGTGGATTCATATTCAGTTTTTTATCCATTTATTTAACCTCTTTTATCTTAAATATTTTTTTTTCACTTCAGTATTCATTCCTGAATCTATCTATAGAGTGTGAATAAAACACTTCTTGTATATCGATCTTTACTTTGCTAAAGTAATTAAGCTAAGTTATTTCAGTAAGACAGGTACTTTGCACTGCTGAGCACCTTCATATGTCTTCTGCGCATTTCTTCCAGTTTACATCTTTCTTAAACACAAGCATGTAAAGTAGGACAAAAAATTTCAGATGAGGTTTTGCCCATCTCCTATATAGCAGTTTCACTCCTTATCATGTCTCCATACCAAATGTGACACTGAACTTCAGACAGATCAATTTTATAGGGCACTTCCTCAGCTGATAAAACCAGTAATTCCATTAAAGAACTATCAGATTAGTCTGACATTTTTAACTCTTTATGAAAGTCTCATATTTTGTTTCATTTTCCATTCATCTCTATGACTTTGCTTTGTCAACACTTCAAAATTATTTTAAAGTTTTGTTTTCTACCAAGTTGAATGAACAAATGCCTAGTTTCCTGAAAGGCATTTTTCTCCTAAAAGGAGCTATATTTGCTATTTGTAGCATTACTTGTGATGTTATAAATGTAATAAACTTCCTGGATGTCAAACTTGCAATTTCATATTTAAATTCTTTGATATTCGGATATGGAGGTAATCTGCTCCCTTACATTCCCAAATCAAGTTAGTGGTTTTGTTTCTATCTCAGATGCAATAAATTGCCTTTAAAAAAACCAACCAACAAACAAACAACAAAACCAAAAACAACGCCCCATAACTTTACACACTTTCTCACTAGTTAGGATAGTTAAAGATTAAATCTTTCTCTGATTTTCTTTTGCTTTTCCCTGAAAGAAAATTCTGGATGGTTTTGCATATTCATCTTACAGAAAGTCCAACCCTCTGGCTGTGAAGTTTCCCAAATTAATTGACGTAGTATAACTCCTTACTTTTCCAGACAGAACATCTTTAAAAATAACCGGTGAATAATAGAAGTATACACTTTAATATGTGAACATATATATACTTGGTTTTGTGCTTATTTGTCAAAGCATCCTTTAACTTGGTTTTGCTTTCTTCACGTTCAACTAAGTCGCACTCTTACCTTTTATTATCAAAGGAGAAAACGACTGGAAAAAATGAAAGGTAAACTTTCTTTGTAGAAGTTAATGGCATTTTTCTTAGTCCACTGATCAAAACACTGAGTGTTTACTCAGTGTTTACTGAGTGGAAAGCTGTGAGACATTATCTGACAATGGATGTCTGGAGCTTAATTCACATATATGTGGTACACCATTCAAATGATACTTAACGTCTTCCTTAGCTGCTACTTTCTCCTATAAAAACGTCTAATGGTATAAATGTGTAATTGCGGGCCTTGATATCTGAGTCACTAACAGTGTTATCTATAATGCTTTTAGTGCCATATCCCAACTGGAGGTGTTTTTATCTACAGAATAAGCATTATTTTTTTAACATGGATTACCAAACAGAAATAGGACTGTTTCTTGTCCACACAAGTTGTGCTTTCATATGCAAGTGACAATAACTAAGCAAAACAGTTCTCAGGGCAATGAACAGAGTAGACCATAACACTTTTAAGAGTTTTATCAACCTCTGTTTACATATTTAAAATTATAAGTATCTAATAAATGATCAGGATACTCTCAGCTGCAGCAGAAATGTGCTAAGATCTACAATAAACTTACAATCTGCAAATTTAATTGCAACTCTTTAACTCAGAATTGAGTAACAAGTAAGAAATGGATTTCTACCTCAGTCAAAGGTACTGCAGAATTTCCATTTAACTAAATTTTTATTAGCTGAAATTAATATCGAACTATAGATTATTCAAGGACCGAGATCTGTATTTAAAGTCCCATATTTGGGGAGCAAGTCTGAAAGTTTTTCTTTATTTTTATCTCTTTTGACCATCCTTACATGAAATATAATCAAAATCAATTAACTTGTACAGGCCTAAACCATTTTATCCTCCAAGACTAAGTCTTCATGACATAAGGGTACCATGAAATTAAAGAGATTACTCATATAAGAAATGTTTTAATGTTTTTTTTTAATAAATGTTCTCCCTCTTGAAATATAGGAAATAATTTGTTTCTTAACCATGAAAATAAAAAGCATGTTCTTAGATCAAGAAGAATAAAAATCTCAGTCCTCCCACAATATTATTAAGTCTTACGAATTTAGGGTTTAAACAGAACACCCCGCTCAAGGATTCCAGAGTGTATGTATTGTGACTTATACTAAAACACATAGCGAGAATGTGTGGAAACAAAACATAAAAGGACTGTATGAAGTAATATGTCATTATTTGAAATCTACCTGTGGATTATTTTTCTGGTCTGAGTAATTTTTTAGAGTTTGATTTTGACAATACTAACTAAATATATTTAACTTGATTGCATGTTGCACTTCACATTTCACTTGGTGATCTGAAATCGTGTTATGAATCTGCTTTATTTTGCCTTCACAAAAAAACTACAAAGGCTATTATTTCTCTTGTTTTGTAGAAGAATAAAATTATTTTGCAGCAAGAGTCTAGTGACCATATTAAGATCACAGAGGAAGCAAGAGACATCTTGAAATGAAGCAAATACTTTTTTTCACCCTAAATCACTTTCACCTCTATTCACAGATTGACTTTAATTTCTTTGGGACAGATCCAGCATGAAATCCTGTGAAGCTTGCACAAGTTCACATTTCAGTTTGGGCACCGAAGATCAGCATATCTCAATCTGCTCCTGTTTTAACTATTTTTCTTGCAACTAAACTGATGTTTGCATCTTGCCAATAACAGAAACCACCAGATTCATGATCACTTATTCAAACATGTTTAAGTTAAATTAAATTAAACATTTTAAAATAATTTAACTATCCATTAATTTGTATACCCGCAGGGTTATTCTGTGACTAAAATGCACATAAAAATACCTTTTCTGAGATGGACTTCTGATATGTCACTAGCAGAAAGCTGTTCCAGCTCCTGGCTATCACTTATAAAGGTGAGATTAAAATTTACTTATTGAAAAAAAATTTTCAATAACTAAGCAAGAAACTATGTACATACACATGTACACTCTTTTATTTTGCTCAAATGCTAATATAGTGGGGCAAGAAAAATAGACACACATAATAAAGCCAAAGGGGAATGACAAAAAATAAATAAGATTGAACACTGATTGTATTGTAAATATTCAGTTAATCTATAAAGCTTTAACTCTCTAAACTAAATATAGATGACTTGTCTTCAGCAGCAGTGTGTAAGCTTCTCATTCACTGCAAAATTTGGTCAAAACCATCTCATCTCTCATAAGGAACATGTCCTTATTTTCCACTCCATTCCATCCTGCAAATGTTGAGTGGCATTCTTGATTCCTCGCAAGAGGTGTATGGAACCAGGACATGTCTGAGCAACTCTGACCTCAGTCCATGGACATTTCTTGGTAAGGAACACTGCGCAATACTGCTGTGTGGAGAAAGCTCCTTCAAAGGTCATTTCATGCTGTTTTTTAGACAAAACCATTTCTCATTTTAAACAGCGTATCACTGCAATGTATTTCTGAGCTCCCCCAGCATCCACAATGCATTTCAGATGTTTCTGATTCTACCAGACACCCCAGAGAAATGTTTGAGATTAAAAGAGCATAATCTACATTAATTGACAGAAGACAATATTAACTATTGTTCTTTTCCTTTACCATAGCTCCAATGCTACTGGGTTCCCCAGCTGGTACATAAATCCCTGCTTGGCACAGAGATGATGAACTAGTTGTCTCACATTTTGTTAATTATATCATGGCTCACATAAGCTTTACACAGCTACTGTAAATAAACAACATAATCTCAGTTTTATGGACTAGATATGCTCTAAGCAAGCTTCTACCTTTTCAGAATCTTTCCTTATCTTTGTTTTCTGCATCACTCCAGACTGTTAGCTGCAACTGCCAACACATATTTTTTTCTTTCCTCCAACAATGTCAGAATGATTGTATAAAACTAAGTAAGAGATTTGAAAGAAGTGTAAATCTATGTGCAGAAAATCTCCCTGATAAGAACAACTAAAATTTTTCTTTTATTATTTGAAGTGATACTGTGTTTCCTACTAAGAAAGTGTTTCAGTGTTCACTTCTACCAAAAGCTGTAGTTTACATAAAACTGAGCTTCAAAACTATTTTTTTTCCCCCACAGTACTGTTCAGTGTTGTCACTACTATAAGCAGGAAAAAAAACAAGATAAAAATTTAAATTCCAACACCCTCCCCCCCCCCATGCTGACATTCCCACCAAGGAAAAAAATGTGTATTACTACCTCTACTCTTTAAGTTATGACAGAAGAACATTATTACAGTTGTAAACCATAACACTAAAATTAGAAAATGTCATAGTTTAGCAGTTGATTTAATTAATCTCCTTTTGGATTTCTATTATAATGCAATCTTTAATGATCCTGTCACAGTATTTTCCCCAAAGGTTTGCCACTTCAGTACCCTCTTTTTTTCATGTGCCTTAGAGAACCTCATGCCCACCTCCTCCATCTACCCTCCTGCCATCTTCTGAACACAAGATCCCACAGCCTTCTGATCACAAGACCCCACAGCCTCCTATCACTCTCTTCTGATTCTTAGTTCTCAGGCAGAAATCAACATAGATGAGTGCAAGTGTACACAAGATCAACCTGCCTGTAGTTTGGGCAGTAACCTGGAAAGCAATGCTAGCATGGCATCCTAACTCATACTCCAGCTGAGGAGGGCTGTACTATGACTGCCTGATGCCTATGCTAGTGCTGCAACCTCCCAGACCACCCCATTAGATCACACCCAGCCAGTACTTCCAGAGGAAGCTCATGTCTTATCAACATACCAGCACATGTCAGGCATAGTTTGGGCAGCTGCCATCTCTCAACAAGGCTTCTATTTTTCCTACAATCCCTATTTTTGGGTCCTTCATCCTGGCTGGGGATATCTGTAACCTTCACTCCTTCTGTTTTGAACTCTTTGTCCTGTATCTGTCCTACTATTTCTGATTGTTCAATGCCATCTTCCCTCCTGGCTGTTTGCTCAATCTGTCATCTACAGACAAGCTGCACACCAACTCCATTCGCCACCTTCCTGGGTTGCTCCTCTCACTTCTCTTTTCTGTGCTTCTTAACCTGTCACGTTCATCTTAATGACTGCAACAGCCATGCTGCAACAGATTTTCTACCTTTCATATGCTTTTTCATCTAAAAGGTGTAGTACAGCATTTCCACTGACTGAAAGGCTGTTTACACATCTTCTGACTTTTCAGGACGTCAGATCTCAATGGTTGAATCTCCTCTGCATCATCTTATCATTCACCACTGCCAACTCTTTCTGGTTTTTTAATTCTCTTTTTTCCTGCCTCTGTCTCTAGTTAGGTCTTGTTTACCAAACTGTTGTCCTGGTTGACTCTAATCTGTTTCTTTTGACCTTGCTGTGCTGTGGTGAAAATCCCTGGAAAGCATGAATTCACAGAATCATCTAGGTTGGAAAAGGACCCTGAAGATCATCTAGTCCAACCGTTCGCCTAGCACAGTTCCCACCTACAGCATATCCTTAAGCTCTAAATCGACCCTACTCTTGAAAACCCCCAGGGATGAGGACTCCACCACCTCCCTGGGCAGCCCATTCCAACGCCCAACAACCCCTTCTGGAAAGAAATGCTTCCTAATATCTAGTCTGAGCTTTCCCTGGCGCAACTTGAGTCCATTCCCTCTCGTCCTGTCACTTTCTACTAGGCTAAAGAGACTCATCCCCAGATCTCTGCACCCTCCTGTCAGGGAGCTGTAGAGGGCGATGAGGTCTCCCCTCAGCCTCCTCTTCTCCAGACTAAACCCCCCAGTTCCCTCAGCTGCTCCCTGTACGACCTGTGCTCCAGACCCTGCACCAGCTCCGTTCCCTTCTCTGGACACGCTCGAGTCATTCAATGTCCTTTTTGTAGTGAGGGGCCCAAAACTGAACACAGGAATCGAGGGGCGGCCTCACCAGTGCCGAGTACAGGGCTCAGATCCCTTCCCTGTCCCTGCTGGCCACGCTATTGCTGACACAAGCCAGGATGCCATTGGCCTTCTTGGCCCCCTGGGCACACTGCTGGCTCCTGTCCAGCTGGCTGTCAATCAACACCCCCAGGTCCCTCTCTGACTGGCAGCTCTCCGGCCACTCCTCCCCAAGCCTGTAGCGCTGCTGGGGGTTGTTGTGGCCCAAGGGCAGCCCCCAGCATTTGCCCTTATTGAAACTCCCCCAGTTGGGCTCAGCCCATGGCTCCAGCCTGTCCAGGTCTCTCTGCAGAGCCTCCCCACCCTCGAGCAGATCAACACTCCCACCCAACTGGGTGTCATCTTCAAACTGACTGAGGGTGCACTCGATTCCCTCGTCTAGATCATCAATAAAGATGTTAAACAGGAGTGGCCCCAACACCGAGCCCTGGGGGACACCACTCGTGACCGGCCGCCAACTGGATTTAACTCCGTTCACCACAACTCTCTGGGCCTGGCCATCCAGATAGTTTTTTACCCAGCGAAGTGTGTGACTGTCCAAACCTCGAGCAGCCAGTTTCACCAGGAGAATTCTGTGGGAAACGGTGTCAAAAGCCTTGCTAAAGTCAAGGTAAATTACATCCACAGCCTTTCTCTCCTCCAATAAGCAGGTCGTCCTGTCGTAGAAGGAGATCAAGTTTGTCAAGCAGGACCTGCCTTTCATAAACCCATGCTGACTGGGCCTGAGCATCTGGTTGTCCCCCATGTGTTGCATGATGGTGTTTAGGATGAGCTGCTCCATCAGCTTCCTGGGCACCAAAGTCAACCTGACAGGCCTGTAATTTCCCAGATCATCCTTCCAACCCTTCTTATAGATGGGCATCACATTGGCCAATTTCCAATCAGTCGGGACCTCCCCGGTCAGCCAGGACTGCTGGGAAATGATGGAAAGTGGCCTGGCGAGCACCCCAGCCAGCTCCTTCAGCATCCTCGGGTGTATCCCATCCGGTCCCATAGACTTGTGTGTGTCTGTGTGATGCAGCAGGTCACTGACTGTCTCCTGGATTGCAGGGCGGTCATTCTACCTTCTGGCTGTGGAGGCTGGATTCTCTCAATACAACTAATCTTGTTATTAAAGACTGAGGCAAAGAAGGCATTAAGCACCTCAGCCTTCTCCTCATCACTTGTTACCAAATTTCCTCCTGCATCTAGCAGGGGATGGAGACTCTCCCTGCACTTTCTTTTGCTACTGACATACTTACAGAAACTTTTCTTGTTATCCTTGATTGCAGAGGTCAAATTAATTTCCAGTTGGGCTTTAGCCCTTCTGATTTCCACCCTGCATAGCCTCACAGCCTCTTTATGATCACTGTGTGTGGCTAGCCCCTTCTTCCAATTGTAGAGAATTCCTTCTGTACAAAAGTCACTCCTTGTCCAAAAACCATCACTGAAGTAATTAAATCCTATGACTTAGATTCAGTCCTCAAAACCTCTTGGTTTATCAGTGATCTCTTCATAAGAATGGTAAGATAGAAACATGATCTTCCTCCTCTTGTCATAAAAATATACTTTCTTCCTCCAACATCTACTGTTCTCTTCTTTCAAGGTAATGAACACCTTTTGCCTATATGAACAGTTCCAGTCCGTGGTCTTACAGCTCTGTCTCTATTCACAGAGGCACATGTGGGCTAAAATAGCCCTAATCTGAATCACATTTATGAAAATGAGACCACACAGAACTGCAGTTTTTCACCTTGCCTTTAACTGAGATCATCAGTGCACCTGGGTTTAATAGTGAAGCCTGCACCAATATTGTAAAAGGAAGAGTAGGTAGATCCTCAATTACAGCTGCATTCAGGCATGCTATTGCTTATAACAGTGTTTAAGCTACAACATGACATTTATTTTCAGAGGTAAAAATTGAAGAAAAAAATGAGGGGAAGTGACAGAAATTACCTTGGCAAAGGTATCCCTTCCCAGGCAGCAATTATGAAAATTGGCACTTCACTGTGCTGCAAAATTAGTGTGCAAAATTGAATTCTTTCAAAAACATAAAAATAAATGAAAACAGTTTCCGTAAGTTGAACTTGAGGGTGAGCTCTTTGTTGGTTATTTGCTTTTTTGTTTAACTACGGAATTGACAATAACAATATATTATTTAAAGAAAACAATAAAGCTCATGCTTTTCACATTTGCAACCTTTTACAGTTCTATGAAAAAACTTTTACCTAATTTCTTTTGTAATTCTGGAGAACTAAGCACTTTACAAGTCTCTATAGAAAAATGCTACAAAACTAGCAATTTAATTATTTTGCTATTTCGAGAACATATTTAGCTCAGCAATGATCAGAGCTATTTGTGCCAATCTATATCAGTAAAATCAAGAGAGCTGTTAGCATTCAGTAATAATTTCTAAATGGAACTTGATGTTTCCTGGATATCATAACAAGGTTAAAGCCTGAGACAGTGCTAAACTCCAAAACTCCCCAACAATAATGAAGTTATGCTGATTGACACCAGCAGAGAATTGGTTGCTGGTATATATTCAGAACAATGGAAACTCTTAAGAATACTAAATTAAAATTCATTGTACAGAATATGTTCCAAAAGAGGTTGAGAAGAGTTCTAGCTGCAGACCTAATTCAGCTGTTAAATCAGTAAGGTGAAGATTTTCATACGCTCCAAGTCCCCTGCTCCACCAACGTCCTTGTGAGTACTACACTTTAGTCCTTGATCTCACAGGATGCTGTATGTGGCTTACCAAGGACATATGGATCCCTTCACATCTGCAATCTGTTTAGGCATTGTGTTCTCTCTACATGTATGAATACAGTAACTACAGGCAGTATGAATAGGCAGCAACACATAGCAATTACATAGATTCAAACACCAGTAGATAAATAGATAATTCAGCCTTTTTAGAAAAAAAATAGAATTGTGATGCATGCTTTAGGTGTCATGCACTGAATTTTAATCTGAATGACAGAACAAAGAAGAAAAAAATAAATGAAACTGAAAAGAAAATTTTAAAGTTAAGAAGTGGTTTATTTAGTTGCCAAATCCTTTTCTTTGCATTTATGCAAAATACAATGTTTCCTCAAATCACCAAACAACTCTAACAATAATTATTTATATTTTTATGGCATTGCTCAAGTGAAATATCTTGCAGAATCCTGACCCACTGTTCAACTGTTCTGTATGAACAATAGACAACAGTAGCATTATATCCAATTGACAGCATTGCTGTAGCGCTACTGTATTCATGAGTAGAGTGAAATATAGAGAACCAAATCCTTGCCTCTGTTGATGGCAAACAAGCCCAAATTTTTAGCAGAGAGATGGTGCTTCTCTGCCTGCAGAGAATGAACAAAGTTATGCTCCCGTATTTCTGGCATTGATAGGTGAACCCATGTACTTAAGAGTAGAGCCTGATTATCTATACTTATCTCTTCTCTATACTATTGCAGAACTCATTTGTGGAGCTGGAGAGTGATGGGAAGGAGAGGTTGAATTTTCTTTGTTGTTAGTCTCTCCCACGCTGTAGGACTGTGGCTGTTTTCCTCTGCTCAAGCTTTTTACTGACACAGAAAGAGTAGTAGTATATGGCCCAGATTTAACAGAAGAGTTGGTCGGAATCATGAATCTAACTAAGGAAAATGAGAACATAACCCAGACTCTGCTTCCTAATCTTTTAAACAATCCTATACAGAAGAAGAAAAAAAAATCCCTACATGTGTGCTAAGGGACATGTTTGAAAAGTTCTACAGTTGCTTTGATATAATAGCTGCAGAAAAATATTTGCCAAGATGATGTGATATTCTTCAGCTCCCAGAAGTGAAAATTAGACTACATCATTCAGAATCGTTTTCTCATCACAAACCTGGCAGCACATATCATTGGAAAATAAGCTTGGAAGTACACTTCCGTGAGAGATTCACGGAGCAGTGAAGCAAAGCTAATGGAACATTTAACTATGTCGTATGTGTTTATAAATGGAGATGAAAGGAAAGAAATCTCTTTCCACCAGTCTACTATTTTCTATTCATCTCTGTGTGTTTTTTCTAGCACAGACATAAGCATCACCTTGAAAGGGGTAGGACTGTGTGTTGTTGCCACTGGCCACCCCATACTGGCCAAGGAAATTACTCTTTAAGTGTTCCCACATTTCCTGTGTTCTCCTTTTGGTGTATGAAAGGAGAACTGGGGTATGAAGGGAGACCACACCCCTGTATGGAGCACTATAAAGAGACACACGTTTCTCTATCTGCCACACACTGCAGTTCTGCACAACACTGTGCAAACAGGGACAGTACACAACTCATGGGGAACAGAGCAGCACTGAGCAATGATGTACATACATGGTACAAACCAAAATACAGACCAACTCATTTTAAATGTCCTTCTCTCTATCTAGCAAATCACCTCTCTCTCCTGTGTTGTTATGGCACTAAATTAGAAGCAGTTTCATAAGCACATATTTAACATGTATGATGGTGTATCTGACAGAAAATAAAAGACATTTTCAATCTCATGCCATGATCATGCACCAAAACAGAAGCAGACTGGAAGAAGGCAGCTCCAGAGCACTGGACAGCCCCCTGTGCATGACTTCTGGAATAATCAGGTTGAGAGTCTAGTTTCCATAATTACTCATGGTTTTCTTATTTCTATATAACTCTTGCACCTTTATTAATCCTTCTGGCCAGCAGTGTGAAATACTTTGTGCTTTGAGTTTAATGGACCTAACGACATCAATCTGTTTAAGCTTTAACTTTGAAGGATTGCTAGTGTTCTGCAGATCACATCTTTATAGGTGCTACATGGAATCACATAATGGAAGAAAATTAAGATGCTATAAACATCACTGTATCGAGTGGGAAAGCCATGCATTATTTTACAAGAGGCAGAAAGTTAAATCCTGTAGTAATTCAACGAAATTCTACCAGGAACATAGAGAAATAAACTAATTCTCACTTCAACTCAATGAAAGTTCATAATGGTATTTTACTCAAGCAGGTAAAACTGTGCTTCAAGTTATGATTATGCCACTGCACATTTCCCATGTAACCTAGTTTATGTTCTTTCTTAGTAGGTAAAAATCATCCCTCAAGAGACTTACAGTTTTTTTTCAATGCCTAAATCAGGATGAAGTGGTAATGACCTTCCTTCTTTTAAGATCAGTCACAGCAGAAATAGGGAAATAAATAGTAATCACTTCAGAAAAGGCTTTAAGAAACAAACCACAAAAATGTTCTGCCTTTTTTTTTTTCAACTACAGGTATTTTTTCAACTGGATTTAAGGTGATCTTCAATCTAAAACAGACGTTTGGTTTCAGATTGAGTATTAAAAATATCTGGAAATTTTAGAAAATTTTCAATGTATCACACAATCCTTTATAAATTTATCTTTAGAAGTTACCTACGTGTTCCCTCCACCACCCAAACGGCTTCACAGACAACTGCCATGGGGACTAATCCTGTGTCATGTACCCTGTGACCTGGGAGGTCACTGGAGTCACTAAATGGGAGGATAAGAGGAGCATTTTTTGCTCAGAGCTTACTGTCTCTCCAAAACCATATTTATTCTCTCCAAATTCAGCTTTTGTCTAATC
The DNA here is from genome assembly GCF_003259725.1 of Athene cunicularia. Lineage (NCBI taxonomy): Eukaryota > Metazoa > Chordata > Aves > Strigiformes > Strigidae > Athene > Athene cunicularia. The sequence goes on from NW_020799092.1 coordinate 70,702,706, forward strand.
TTTGGTAACAGTTTATGAGCACAGACATTTCCAAAGCAGAATAAAAGACCAGTTACTATACTTGACATTGCAATCCATGCCATAATGTGTTCATAATGATGACAGCAATGCTGTGAGCCTCAGGAAGCTCTTGCCCAAGACTTCTGTCTTCCTATGAGAGCACCATCTGGCCTCTGGCCGTATTGTATTTAAACACACACCCTCAGCAACCCCTCCATGTTTCCAGACTCAGTAAAAATTACCATTAGAATGCTGCAGTGACTAATGAGCTGTAAGAAATTTATAAGAGAGTTTTGCTTTTTAAAATTGAAAGTGATATATATGGTACATAAATGTTTAATGTCTTTTTACTGAGCCTTATCCATGACCTTGAAAGGCAGCTCTATAAGGGTTGTTCCTTCAGTACAAACCATTGTGACCTTATTTCTATAATTTTAGTTAGAACCTTTAAATTTTGAAGTCGTTATTAGGTTCACTTGACCTAAAGTTACCAACAGAAGATATATCACTGTTATGGAAATGTTGGTAGATGTGCTTCACTGCATGAAACCACTATTGAAAAATCACAACATCATTTCCAGGGTCTATACTGATATACTAAAGGTAAAGCTGTACTCAGTTTCCCCCAAGATGTGTCCGCATTTCAGGTCACTCCACTGTTTGATGGATGAAAAAATATCAGGCACAAGAAGCAAAGACATTTGTTTTTATAGCAAACCCTTCTACTTTTCCATTTTCTTTTATGTTCTTCTTCTTCTAAGATTCCTTCTTTTGTAGAAGAGAACTTAAATCTGCAACTTTTTTTTTTTTTAAAAAAAAACCACCCCAAACTTTTAATCTTTGTTCAGAATTCTCTTTTATGATGCTAATGGAGGATTATACAAAAACTAACATTTTCTTATGTTTATTATTGTTGCTCAAGTCTCCCACATCTAATAAAAGACAGAAAAAGAGAGACAGTATAATTGCATCTTGCAGAAGCCTCTTTCAGACTTTACTGCTTTTTCAAAACTTTTAAAAGCATTTCAATAAAATAGGAACTACTTAACAGAAATACATTTTTTCAAGCACAGAGCTTGGATATTTTCCTCAACTTAGTAGGCAAAAAATATCTCAGAAACATAGTGACTAATCCACTTCAATATTTTCTGGAAAAAACGCAAGCTAGTGGAAGCATGGTCACTACTGGATTCCTCAGATATTCTGGCCTGTCTTCCACTTTTCTCCAGTTCAGAATGAACAGCCATGATCCAGGCCAGAAATAATCTTGCATTTTACTCAGAAGAGTCTGAAAAGTAAAAATCTCTACAAAAGTCCACCAGACATATCAGAATTGGGAGATGCAAATTGAGGATAATGACAGGAAAGAACAGGATTAATTAAATGCTCTCTCTTTGTGAAGATGATGAAAGTAAGGATTTTCTCCAAAATTCATTGCTTTCTTCCAGGACATGGCATTATAAAGTACCAAACCAGAATGACAACTATTTTCTGACAGCTTTAAAACCCAGATTACTAAATTGTTTCTGGCTCTAATTGCCATGTTTCTGAGTCAGTACAATTTTAACTGTGTATTTAAATAGTAATGAGTTGGTGCCCAAATCTTGGTACAACTACAGATACATTTGCATTGTAGATAAAAGTGACTTATGATCTCATGGCAAATTTTGAAGCATTATAGAAAATTATTATTTTTGAAGAACACAAAGATAAACTAAAGATTAGATAACATATATTATAGCTAACAATTCATTCTACATGATGCACAGGGGAAAAAAAAACCTTGCACCACAGCCTTTGGTAATCGATGGGGCACTCTAAGTTATTTCATGTACTCCTTGAATGAAACCTTGAATAGTAGAATGACTCACTACTCAGCTGTAGATTTTACCATCTCACAGGACTTAGAAGGAAAGAAGAGAAAGAGAAATATAAAGCCAGCCTGATTTTTATCCTATGTGTGGGGGACGGAGGACACAAGCAGTTGATTCAATATGAATGATAGAGCAAGCTTCGATTTTATTGAAATAAATCACACTTTATATAAGCACTCTACAATAATCATGCCTACTACTCACAAACCTATTGGATACATGTAAAAGGTTACATTATAATATCCCAGCCCCTTGTGGCATTTCAGGTATGTCACAACATCCTCCTTCCTCCGACTTGCTTACTTTCCCAAGTCTGTTTTCCATCATACTCAAGGCCATTGTGTACCTCAGTTTCTCTCTTTGTTAATATAACAGTCCTTTGTTAGCATAACTGTGCCCTAAGTTTTTTTCCTTTGTTTTCCTCAGATGGCTGCAATCAGCTCCTGCACAGACCCATGGCCTTGTTCTGCAAACCATTCTCCAACACTATGCTTCAGAAGGTAACTGTACTAGGTTATCTAGAGGATATAAACCTTGAGGTATATTTGGGAAAGAGCCTTGCTTATTGTATGGACTAGACTTAAAAAGTTCCATCACCTAAGCATTAGCTAAGGTGTAAGCCACCTTCTGCAACCTAAAACCTACAGCCTCAAGACATTAACTTTCTTTCCCTGTCCAGTCACTGAAGGCTTGAAGTCAGAAACCAAACCACCAGCTTGATGAGCAGGGAGTCAGTCAAGGCTTAGTAATATGGAGTCAACAACACAGAGTGCTTCTCTCCTCTCTCCACCAGCCATGTTTTCTAACCAAAGCAATGACTTCTACCATGCTTTGTATGATACCTAATTTATTTTACATGAACATCTAGAAAATGTACTCCTTGGGGGACCTGAATGATTGATGTGAATCAATCATTACATGAGCTACGACATTCATGTGACCACCCAGATCAGTGTTACAGACACTTTAGTACTTGTACTGATGAAAATTAAAGCAACTAAGAATTTTGTCTCTCTGTAAAGTTAGATGGCAAAAGAATATGGATTTTGATGACCACAGGTCTAGACAACAACTAAAAGTCTACCTATGTCTCTTATTCTAACCCTGAGATCCTTTACATTGTTATGGAAGTAAAAAGGAACTGGACTATGAATGATGGCTTTAGGCACCAAGGGCAGTTTTTGACATACATGCAATTACTTATTTCATTCTGTTCAGACACATAAAGCTTGGCACTGTAAGCTGTATATACTATCAAGATGTTTTAGCTGTAATGATACTAGCTTCTTCACAGCAGTACTCAGGTAGTGTTGGCCACTACATGAATGTGATGTGCCAACTCAGACACCATTGAAGAGTTTTAATGCTTTTAAACTTATTTTTAATTTACTCTAACACTTCCCAATTTCAGTAGTGTATTACCCTCTAGTTTAAAAATATTTTATTTTCATCTGAAAAATGTAATTGCAAACCATATTATTCTGTTACTCTGATTAGGTATAATGAGATTAAACTAACATACAAGGTATAATCTTCTTTACATTCCTTAAATCATACAAAGCTTTTCATAACAAGAAAATAAGAATGATTAGGCACTGATGTTGACAATGGGTTTAATGAGGAATGATAAAACATGCACTTCATAGACCTGGTATAACCAAGTATCCTCCCCATTAGTTCAAGACTAGTTCTTTGCAAAAAGCTGTAAAATAACTGGAAGAACCTCAGTCTGCCTCTAATGCTTTAGATTACCTGCATTCATACACATGGAATGATTTTGCCATCTTTTGCAAATAAATTGTTTCTATTCAGACATGAAAAATAGAAAAAAGGATGCAGCCAGTTGGGCCTCATCAGCTGCAATAAAATAAAGCATGGGGCAACCAGAAGATGCATGATGGCAAACTGAGGAGCTTTGCACCAAATTATGCTAACTTGTGTATATTGCAACTATTAACTGAGAATGTTAACAACTGTATAACAACATTGTATAGTCATGCGTTCCTGATATATTTTTTCCCACTCACTCCCTCTGGCAGAGCAAAAGAGGGAAAGCATTTTTATTATATGAGACTGTACAGAACAGAGTGGCTATACAGAGGTTTATGGAGAGTTTGCACAGATAGACTGAAGAGGCAGTAGCCCAGCTCTTCACTAGATGTGGTATGCAAAGCAGTGAAGAGAGTTGCTACACCAGCAACGCAACCCCAATCAACAAATGCTGATAACCTTTCACTAGCAAACAGAACTTACAAGGCTCAGAATCAGTCAACATTTTAGTGGACATCAGTGCAGAACATCTCTAAAGGAACAAGAGGATTTTTTGTTTTGGGTTGTTTGTTGCTGTTTGTTTTTTTTTTTTTTTTTTAAATCAGATGCTGCTACTACAAACAGGAGCTCTTATGTAAAAATGGCTTCTAAAAGGAAATCTTGCCAAACCATTTTGAATGCTACCATAGATTACATATTCCAATGAATTAAAAGTCATTAAATGACAAGCTATTCTCTGCATTCTAAGAACTTTTCAAGGAGTAGTAATGTGCATTTGCCAATTAAATGAACTCTCCTGTGAAATAAGTGAGTTGTAAGAAGACAAAGCTCTACTGCAGGACTCCTGACATACCTGTGATCCCTTTCCAGGAAGTCCTCCACAACTACTTTAGCAGAAAAAAAAAACCCCAAACGATTCTATTTTTTGCAAGATGGGGTAGGGTGGTTTTGATTTTAAGCTTGGAAAAAAAGAAAAACAGCCCACAAACCCAATGTTTCTGTATTTCTCTAAGATTAACAAATGCCAAATGACAGGTCAAGCATCTAGTCAAGTCAGTACCAACATGAGTTGAAGAACTCAAGTCAGTACCAATGCGAGTTGAAAAGGAAAGCTTACAGTCAATCAAAACCAAAAATGGGAATCAAAAAATACAGATGACTTGAAATGAGTAGTGGTATGCATTTTGTCATTGTCTAAAGGCCACTGGAACACTGGTAGAGAGTACACAATCAGCAGCCTAGAGTGAATTTCATTCTTTCTGACATATAAAATGATCCACTATTTTTGTGAACAATGTGAAAATATCTTAACATATCACACGTACTGATTATTTTCAACAAAACCACAAAGGAAGTACATTGATAAAATAACAGCAGTTATAATTCATTATTATGAAATTTAATACTAAAAATATCTAATCTAACTGGAAAGTATATTGTTTTCTAGACCCTTTTATGTATGTCCATGCCAACATTTTAAAGTTGAAAGACAAGAATTTTAAAGCTGAAATTACAACACTTTTCTTAATTTAAATCCATATTGCTGCTTTCATTTGAAATACAGTCTGGAACCTCTGCATTATTATAATTATTCTTTTAAACAAAAATATATTTCTGCCATCTCCACAGTAAGAACGTTTCCATATTCAGAATCATTGAAATAAATTTGACACAATGATTTGAATTATCCATATTAGATTGACAGCTAGTCAAGAGGTTGATGTGTTAATAACAGTAATACATTGTAATAAGGAAAATGCATTGGGTAGAATCAAAATCTGGAGATACAGAGGAAATATAAAGTTGTGAAACTGTTATGGGACAAAACCAAGACAGTGGTACCTCAGGATGAAGGGAAATAAAAAGGAAAGAACTTGCAGAAAGAGTTCACACAACAATTTTCCACCAGTAAATTATAAATTAATCTCACTCCTACTGGTGATACCAAAGCATTATTCACTCTTCAGATGTTAAAAAAGCACCTCTTTAATCTCCTTCTCTTTTTTTTCCTCAAAAGGATTTATTCTAGCTAGGCTACTTTTGAATCTAAGACATGGTGTCACTAGAGGTATTAGTTCATTGACCTTGGCTTACCATGCACAGAATTCTTCCTTTTTCCATAAAACACAGAAAAAGAGGGGTACCTTGTTCTCCAAAAGGTGGGTAAATGACAAATCTCAAAGCTTGAAAAAAAGCTTTAAGTAGTCTCGGTTGTATAATCTTATTAATGCAATGTAGTCATCTTTTCTGAAGGAAAAGAGCAGTGGCACAGAGCACAGTGTCCAAACAAACCAGCAGGACCTGAGCTCCAGTAGGTGAGGCCACTGAATTGCAGGTGCCCTTCAGAAACATAGATGTGAGCAAGCTGGTTATTTGGTGAACCCAGACTTGGCCAACTACTTAATTTCCATAAATTGCTCAATATGCACCAAATGATCTATTAACAAGGAAGTCCATCCTCAATACCATTGATTTTCTTTTATTGTGACTGTAGTTGAAAGCGCCAGAAGAAAAAAAAAAACAACAAAACCAAAAGCAGCAAATCCTGCCAAAACTGATATTGGACCTTTTTATTCAATGATGCAAATATGGATTTAGTAGCTTAATTTGGGCATCCAATTCTGAATATCGATTTTTATTTTTTTTTTTTTTACACAACTCCTGTTCTTTTTCTTTTGTTGCTATCGTTCTGAATTTCTAAGAGCAGCTGTTGGAGCTCCATGTTCACTGCTCAGTTGTTCACATAAAAATCACCAAGTAAACTAACTATTATCCACTATCTCTGACAGTTTATCTTCTATAGACTGTGATAAGAGAAAAGAGGATTAAAAAAGGCCTTAAATGATTCTGAGAAAGACAAAAAAAATCCAAAGGTCATCCAAAGACATGAGAAGTTCCAAAAGGAAGAAACTTTGAGCCAACTTCAGTCTAAGCAGTTCTAATGTTCCCAGGTGAATTGCATTCCCCATGCTTCATCACAATCTGGCATGTGCTTCTGCCTTTATATAAAGTACCTCTGCTTCTGCCAAGAAAAAACCCAAACAATTTTACCTATTTCACTGTAGATGGTGGTTAAATTTAATCTAGATGATATATTTTAAAATCTTTTAATATCAAGTAGACAATTCAAGAAGATCATGTAGTAAATAAAAACATTTCAGAAATCATAGGAATGCTTACTACATTCAATAATGCTTCAGTTTTTGTTAATCATATCTGTCACTCATAATTTGAAAGACAGTTTTGTTATTTCAGGAAAAAGGTCAATAGTATATCTAAGTACAGGCTGGAAGCCTACTGTCATGAGGAGATATATTCTCTACCCAAAATTCAAGCTTCTTTAGGTGAGTCAAGAACTATGACTTGTACTTGTAAAAATAAGTTAATTGTGGTTTCTATTATTTGCTGTACCTTAACAGATTAATGCTATTGCCCCTCTAGTTTCCTGCTAGTTCACAAGTAATCAATAGCGTTAGTGTTATCATAAAAATTCATTTTAAACTGCCACTATCCTGTATCCTTTCAGCATCATATAAATTAGCGAACAAATTTCACAACACTAGAAAGCTTCCTCAAAGTTAAAAGAAAAACAGACTGATTCTTGGGGGCAATTAGGACAAATATTGTAACTAAACTTCTTATCTGGAATTATGTATACGTTATATCACTAATTACAGACAGATATGGTTAGCAACCCAAGCTGCTTGACAGAGACATTAGTCTTTAAATGACATTCCAGTTATCACTTAAGGAAGATGTGATACTCTTTTGTAGGAAAACTGCTTAAAAAAGGTTAGGGTTGCAATTTCAGAATTTTCCTGTCTTTTTTTCACTGCAAAAACTTCTAGTGAATTCAGTGGTATTATGCCAACTCTCCAGTTGGCAGTGCATCAGATTACCTGTTACACAAATAATTTATGTTGGCACTGCAGTATAAAAAAAAAATTACTGATTTTGGAGTATTTGATTTTGAAAATGGGAGAGAAAAGCACAGTGTTTAAGGGAGCAGAAAAAATGTAATGAAGGAGTAGAGAGAATGGGAGTAGGGGGCAGTTAGCTGTCTCACTTCCTTATAGATGTGATGTGGGTACAAGGACCTCAAAGAAGCACAAGCTGTTATAACTGTACAGCCAATGAAATCATCCTAATGTCTTCAGATGATCCTTTATGGGACAGTCTAGCTGTAATATCTTAAGTGGTACACAACTAGTGCTCTTTATTTTGTAACATCTCACTTCATACTGCAGTTATACCACATTCCATCTCCCATTTGTCTGGAACAGTATTTATTTTCTTTGGATATCTTATTTTAAGGTGAGTATTTAAAACAGATGTATTAGTCACTGAATAGCTGAGAGTTGGTGTCCTCAATATGTAGAGCTGAGAAATTTCTGAGAAAATGTAACAGAAATTATGTGTTTTCCCTTTCATGCCTAACAAACAGTACAGTATTTTCTATCATTCTTATTTGTAGACATAGTTTTGGCATCTGTTTACCCTACATGTTAATTAAGATAAATCCATAATTTAATTTGAGAAATAACAAAATTGTTTTCTTGGTTTTCTTTCCATCCACTGCTTCCCACTGATGGCAATGCAGTGCCCGCAGCCCCAACACACGCTGAGCCCGAGCGATGCTTTGTGCCCACTGACCGAGAGGCAGCACAGTGCTGTCTAACCATTATCCCCCTGCTCTGAAACAGATAAAATCCCCCATAAAATCACATGGAAAAAGTCAATACAAAGATACATAAGCCAATCTCTTAACCAGACATACCCGGTGTCTTCAGAGAAACAGGTCAGTGTACTGTGTGCATTTCCAGGAGGTAATTAGGAATACTAAATGTAGCAGTGGAGAAGAAAGCAAGGTCCACAGGCACCAGTTTAACCACCACTCCACCTCATGCAAGTCAGCTCCAGCACTGTCTATGCTATGGCTTTCTTTGTCAACTGTTCTTTGCCTCTTCTATTGAGGCTGTCAGTTATTTGAAGCAGTGACCTCCTCATCTTCTGGTACATGTGGCTCTGCTGTGTATAGCACAGTGGGGCCCTTAACTCATATTAATTACCTGATTTGGTTTAATTTTGCTTGAGATACAAAAAAGGCTGAATACATTTGCCAATGATTCCACTTAAAATACACCTTGGAGGTGTGCTTCATTAGATACAAGAAGAACATTCCCCTAGAGCTCTGCATTGCTCTATTCTGAGCCATCAAAGTCAAGTCTAAGCAATAACTAACACTGTCTGAAAGAATAAAGTAGTCACTAAAGTTAGGTAGTTATTTCCAGTGATGCGGACACTTCTTGGCAGCATGGTGTGCTAAGCACAGGTTATTTTACCCTAACAATAATTCCATATGACATCGAACTGGCAGATCTTTTAACTGACAATATCTGGGCTAATTTGTTTAAGAACAAAGCTGTGCACTGAATTTTCACTCTTGAAACATATTTGACTGATCAAACCTATAAAAAAGTATATGAAACTAATATATGAAAAAAGCTAATGGCATTACCTTTGCCATCTATGACAAAACAAATCAAAGTCCAGACACCACTACCCCCCCCAAAAAAAAAAAAAAAAATCACTGTGTATATCTTCTCTTCCAGGAAGAGGACTAGACAATAAACAGAAGAGTGCATTGTAATATATAGCATTTTAACAGTACACAGACAATATGGCAGCACATAGGTTAAATTTATTTATACATAGACCAGATTATACTAATATAGAATAGAACAAAATTGTGTCTGAAAATGAGGCTCTTAAAGTCACTCTAAATGACCCAAGGACCTAATTATTCACAGAAGATGGATAAAAATAAGAAGTCACAGCAGAAAGGATGGATATTATTAAGTGTTCATCAGTTTCATATTTGCAGTTCAGTGTGTTAATTATATTCACCCAACACAGAGCAATCATAACGTCAACAGGCAAACTAAGCAAAAGAAGCAATTATCAGTACGTGGTATGTGGGGAGCAGCAGCACATAGTGATTACATTTCTTGTCCATGGTCACTCACATACAGCATGTGGCTGAGTCACAAACTGAACCTTTTTTCCTATATTACTGACAAAGTCTTAAACAATCCTTCCTCCAAGACTTCTGTGTTAATAGTAATACTGCATTATCCTGTGCAGTAAGCCTGAGCCAGACACTCAGTCCTCTCCATTCTTTCCTTGCTACCTTTTTTCTTAAATGCAAAGACTAGGAAGGAAACTTCCTCATCCCCGAAACATTTGGAGTTTTTGTTTGTTTGTGTTTTCTGCCTTTTTAAAAAAAGTTATGTCACATTATGACTGTGGAGGATGCATTTTTGGGCTGCGTCCTCCACTGGTGTAAATCAGTACAGTGGGATAGAATAATCCAACTGAGCTACTGTCAAGCTGAGGTTATATCCCAGAGGGTATTAATGATAATCTCTTCAAATTAATAGACGATGTTTTACTTCTATGAATCTGTTTGTCATTGTTTGACTTTTTACAGTGCTGTTTAATCACACTGTCTTCCACTATTATTTCATGCACCCTGTCTGGTAAAGAAGCATACAGACTATTTTCATCCATAGCTCCACTATTTTGCTAGCTATTAAAGAAATGGAATTTGCAATTGCTTGGAAGGACATATCAAAGGAGACAGGTCTGACCACAACTGTCACTACCAAAACTGCTTTCTCCTGTCACAGTCTCCCCAAAGCTTTATCCTTGCAATGACACAAAGTTAGAGCTATCTCTTCTCACATTAGCAAAGACTGGAAAGCTGCTTGCCCACACGGCAACTGCAGTTTCCTGAGACCACTTTGAGGCACAAGGTGCCACATGGCTAAGTTGTTGTTTGCCTATAACATTCAGAGTCTCACACATGTTTTATGGCCTTTCTCCAGATCCCTGGACTTGGACAGAGAGGGTCAGATACTGTTTACCTGTGCTTAACAACTACCACTTCTTACCATGGTTATTTTTCTGTATTGTAGAACAACCTCAATGGTTAGTGCTCCTAAATAACTTCAGAAATAAGTTTAGGACATGAAAACTATGCTAAAAACCCACACAGAGAAAGGTAAAGAAAATTTATTAAACAAACTTCAGTCTGATCTTCTGAACTTGGAAAACTGTGAAGTTCTTTCCCCTTGAACTACCTTTGTCACTTTTTATTTTTCTTTGAGATATTCAGCCTATTTCTCATCTGTATTACTTCTGATTCCCCAACACCTGAAGTCTAGTCCTTCTCCTTGCATTAAAACAAGAGCTGTGACCTGACAGAAGACCACTGCCCAGTCTTCCTGCTCAAGAGTACATATTTTCTTTTATATTGCTATACTGTATCTTTAAAAAAGTTTCAGTTTCTTGACCTTATCCGTGGAAAACTCTATTGCTTTTCTAACTCAGCTTCAAATTAACAGAAGTTTTTCTTCATTTTCTTGTTTATGTATCAGTTTCATTAATGCTGTCACACAGCTCTGGGGACAGAGCTAGTTAATGGGTGCATCTCAACTGCTGCAAATACAATCGCATATTCTGCCCTGGGATATATGCGTGTAATTCCTGTTGACAATGCAGGGAAAATCAATTTCATAGCACTGAGAACTGCAGCCACTTATGGAAAGAAGCATTTGACTTTTAGGGTTACACGGTCATTTCTAATTTGGTAGAAAGTGGCACTGCATTATTAAGAATAGAGAAATGTAAGGATCACAAACTCAATCAATTCATTCCATCCACAGGGGCCACAATTTCTCAGGGCAGAATTGATCTACTATCCTCATGGCATGCATTTTTGGCCCATTCACCCTTTGGTGCACACAGGGTTGTACACTTGTATAACATACAATTCAAATTCTTATCCAGTAAATACTGGCTTACCTGTTCTAACTATATTTGGCTTATCCTGTTTAAAACAGGTATAGATTGAGTTCCCTCATTCCTAGTATCACAGAAAATACTCACTCATTTAACGTAAGTGAAAGATGTCTTAAGTCTGACCCAGAAGGCTGAGAAACCAGTGGTCATGCCCACTGCATTGCTAGGGCCAGTGCTGTCAGTCCAAACAAAAAGTAAAGAACAGTAGAAACTCAAGGGCAAGAACTCTTACACAGTTTCTCTTGGTTTCATTGGCAATTATACCTCTATAACAGGAAAGACTGTAGGTGCATCTGTAAAGGGAAAAGGTTGTCACTTATTTCAGATTTTTTTTTGGTTGAATTACAACTTTGGCACTGGAAATAAAGGCTATGTTGCCTGCAGTTGGCTTTATTTTTCTGCACAAGAATTTAACCAAATTGAGTGCTGCTTTTGCTGTGCTGGCATCCATTGAAAGATTTGTAATAAGCACGTGGCTAATCTACTCATTAAGTGAGCTTGTGGGCAATGATATAGTCAGTTAAATATTACTGCTGCATACTAAAGACATCTCCATAACAGTTGTAAGGTACAGTTTGGATGGCTAACCATTACTCAGCCTATGTACAGAGCATAAAATATTTTCTACCCCAAGCAGGAAATTTTGAATACCAGTATCCTTGAAAAGTAAGTTATGATTCAAAAATTAGTTAAGTTATAGGAAAAAAGAAAACATTTGAGAACAATTTTCCCCCTAAACATGAATGCTGGAGATAGAATATAATTTCATTAGACAAGATTTACAGCAGTTATGACTGAGAGGCAATCTGGTGTGCAATGTATGTGATGGTGTCCTTTTAATTTACCTGATTGTGGAAACTTCTTTAGTTAACCACATATAACCCTGTCTGCATTTATTATTTTCTTTATTTTAAAATACCTACATTTGAGAAGGGCTACTTGCATATGATTTTCAAGAAAATTTCACAGAAAACGTGCCACTTGGGTACTATTTTTTTTTTTCTATTTTTCTACCACCACTACTGAAAAGAGTATTCTACTCTACCCAAGAACTTCTCTGCTTTCCTAACAATTCAGCAGCTGTCATCTGCAACACTATACTATTTTTTAAAATCTGGTTCTTAAAGATGCTCAATATGTAATATGATAGTGACCTAAGAATCTAATCACAGAAAATGACACAGAATATGGACAAGTCACAGCAGAAAGATAAGGTAATATTAAGTGTTTACAGTTTCCAAATTGTGGTCTTCGTGGCTGTAGTGCTACTTTGAATGATAAATTTGCTTCTGTGTGTACTGTATTTCACTTGAAAAATGAGAACATTATTACTGCCTTGATTAAAATCAAAACAAACCCCAAAACTACTCGTCATGCCCATACTGCCAATGGACAGTATCTGTTACATGTGTGCAGTAGTTCCAATATTGTTGGGTTTTCCTTCTTTTTAACCTGTATCTCCATCATTAACAAGCATGTATGGGGGCTATTAATAATTATACTCCTATGCTAAAGACCCTCCAAGACATCCTAATAAGTGATATTTCATCTCAAAACAAATTTGTACTTGCACTCCAGCTGTGATCTTCTCAGAACCTTCAGAAAAACCTAATTCATCATAAATCTCACATAAATATGATGGCTTTGATTTCTTGCATACAGGTAATAAATTTTTTTCTCCACCTTCCTTTCTAATCAGGGATGAATGAACTCCTGAAATTGACATTATTTTTATAAATCTTCAGCTTCCAACAGAAAAGAAAAATGCCTGAGCATCTTTTTTTGGTAGCACTTTCAAAGCTCTGTTCTTTAATGTAATGAAAGAAAAAATGTACAGTAGCATTCACAGTAACACAGCTTTCAGAGCATGCACTCATTACCATATAAATAGCACAGTCACTTACTCAGTACACCTTCCTTTGCCTATCATTCCAGTGTCAAGCCTGAGAGTTCAAAGGTGTACCCATTTTTTGCCAAAACCAGAAGGCCCTATTTTTTGTCTACTAACCAATTATAAGAGAAGAATAATGGAACTTCAGTCCATTTTAAATTATATACTGTCTGTCAGTCAAGTAGACCTTTTCTAAAAGGCATGGCCCTGACAGTCGGACACAGCTTACGTTACTCTGCTTAATTTCACTACTGCAGGAATAAGTGAATAATGTCAATAGCTGCAAAAGTGATCTGAGATTTCAGACACAGATATCATTGACTTAGGTGACAACAAGACTAAAAGCTTTCATTGCCATGCCTCCTGTACCTAAACAACAAAATTTCCTAGTTTACATCTTTATTCTGTTGCCCTATTGCATTCTAAACCCCACTGTATTATTATGCAACATATAACACTGTAAAATACAATGCAAATCAAACTCTTGGACATCAATATAACAGACCTAGAAAACTGCTTTTTTCTTTAAGTTTTTGCTTTCTAAAACATCAGAAGAAAAATTATTATTGTAGAGCCACATTTTATGAGAAACACAACTTTGAAAACACCATGCATTTTCAGAACTTAAGTCAGCATTACACAGTTCAATTTCTTATGAATAACGTGGAAGACATGAACCAAGCCACAAGCCTATTTGCAGGAAGACTGCTCAATCTACAGTATACCTCTATGTCTTGCAAATGGCCTCAGCAGCATTAATTTAGATTGTCTGTTGCCACTAAGAAAAGAGATTTGTTCATCTCCACCGTACTCACATGGCACTGTGCGGAGGTAGAGATTGTCTCTTATGATCTGCTGGAGCTCATGGTCTACTGAACCTTTCTGGAACCGTAAATTGAGGTAGTGACGAAGGTCCTTATCAACAACACCTCCTGTCAAGGAAAGACAAATGAAAGCATGATTAAAAAAATATATTGCTTTGATGGAAGCAATGAATCATTTCTAAAGTCTCAGTGGTTTCTGCCATGAAGTATGATAGAAGCACTAAGATCTTTCTTGATAACGCATGCAGTTGGTATAGTATTATTTAGTATTGATAACTGTAAAGGTTAAAACCAATTAACGACAACTAACTGGCTAAATCTATACACTTCAGAAATACATATAGGATTATAGAGGTGTCAATTTTCTTTGTGCAAAACTGGAACATATTGTTATTACACAACAACCTATATATATATATATATCTAAAACCCACATCATTAGGTATTCTCTTCCCCATGACCTTGTATCAATTTCTCACTCGCTTACCAAAAAAAAAAATCTTGGTTCAAAATGTGCCTGTAATGTTTGCTGTTTTCAGTCCAAGTGTAACCAGAATAAAATGCAGCTGTACTTAATGATCACATACATATGATCTAATCTTTTATGTTATTTATTTCTATTAGCACTCACATCTAAAAAACTACTATAGACAATAAGGGTACATATTTTATTTCCACCCCTGGAAAGAGTCATTTGTAACACAACATCTCAGCACAACACTACAAACATGGAAGAAAAATTGAGTTAAAAGTCCCAGATTTGCCACTTTTACTATAACTTTAGGACAAAACAACTTAACGTATTCTTTAGCCACTGAACAATGGATCACGTTCCACTATTAAAAGCATACCTATAAATCTAATCCAACATGATTAATAAACATTTCCCAATATAGTTCTTCTCCATTTCTTTTAACCTGGAGTGTGGATCATGTTTATAATTATGAAAAAAGTCTATAAATAATTTCATTTCTTCCTTCTCTGAAATTCTGACATAAGAAAAAACATAGAAAATCATTACTACACCGAGTGCTGACATATATCCTCAAAATGAAAAACTGCAAGCAGATGTTCCTAAGTATTTGCTTCATACATTCAACCCTAAAACATTTTCTCAAATGGCTTTTGCTATTGAACCCTCTGCCAAGTCTTATTGGCTTGGACTACATAAAGATTTTCCTGTAAAAAGGAACAAATAACCATTCCTACCTAATTATTTGAAAGTCACTGCACAGCACAAATAGCTATAAATTAAAATGTATTTCTCCTTACAGCTCTTATCTGCCAATTACAAGTCCATAATGTGATTATTGCTGCTCTTTGTCAGTAAGTTCAAACCCTTTTGTTCCAGGTTTATAAAAAGCTTATAAATAATTTCTCTCATCTTTAGCTAAAGGCAAAAACCCAGCAGACTTTCATGATCAAAAGAAAAAAAAAGTCCCAACTCATAACACTGCCAAAGAATACCTGTGTTCTCAGCCTCTGGGAGCTGGGCACTTCCATGTAGATCTCTGTTCTTCCAGGACACCAGCTGAGCAAACTTGGTCTACTACCTTAGTACCACTAACTCTGTTTCTAGCAATGGGCTGTTTTGGCAGACCAGACCATCCTTACTCCTGTTTATTTCTTAAAAGATTTCAAAGGAGGCAATGGCCAGAAGAAGCTTCAGAGAGACACTCTGCCCCTGGTCAGAATCAGCTGTCCTTTCTGATCAGCTGCTGAGACTAAAGGTCCTGCAGCTCTTGCTCTTCTCCCTCTAATATACAGAACATGCTCAGTGATGCAGATGCTTTCTGGCAGCCTGAGAAAATGCTAGCTCGAGAACAGCAGCTGTAGCCTGCCCACTGACATAAACCTGAATCATTCAATTTATGTCATAAGTAAGTTTAGGAACCTACACAGATTTCTGACCCTCAAAGTGCATTTTTTATTCACAACCTTTTGCTTCAAACATTGCCATTTACTTTACCATGTGTTAATAAATACACTAAAATCTCCTAAGCAACTTATAAAAAGAGACACCTGATATTTTTGGCAAATTGCATATTTCAAACTGGAGTAAAAAGCCTTATATTTTTACAATGGGAGATACCTACAGACTTTCATTTGTTACATACAGATTCAAAAGCAAAAGTCTGCCACAGAAATAAAACCTGTGCATGGTACAAAGGAAAAAAAAAACAGTCTCCAAGCACAAGGGAAACTTTTCTTAATATCTGAGTACATACTATAATATTAGCAAAGTCTATTTTAAACAGCAGTCAGGTGAACTACAGACAGCACATGAACAATTGACAAATTTTCTTCTTCAAAAGTAATTTGGTTTTCTGACCTAACTGATGTTTTTAAATTATTTGGGCATAAGCTACCTTTTATTTTAATCTAGTATAACAACATACATCCTGGAAGTTGTAAAAAAAAGTTTCATAGTCCTGAAGAGCACATAAAATATTTTTCATTAATCCTTTCAGCTGTCATTCTTCTCTTCACCCTTAAAAAGCTTTGTTGTTTTACCTGATGCTTGTCAAAAGCACACTTGACTCCAGATGTGCTTTCCGGTTATTAATAATACCTGAGTTTTCAAGCAGCGTGATCTTTTTTAAATACAAGGAGAACGAAATCATGAGCATGATAGTATGGGGTCATAAGATTTTTTTTGTAAGAAACTATAGTGAATCACAAATATGTAAACCAGCCTTTATTTAGCAACGGTGAATTAGATCTTGTGTTACAGACCCTATAAATCAAGTATATCATGAGTAATAATAATAGGACTATGTCCTCCAGAAGGCTGAAATAAGAGACAAAATAATTGGTTTTATTTTGGAGGGAAAAAAGAAACATAGCGACACTGTCAAGAAGTTAATAGAAAAAGAAGCAACCAGAGAAACTTTTTACAGGCAGTAACAATACTCCATGACTTAGTGGTCCCATCTAGCCCAGTTAGTGACTGACTCAGTTTCTATAAAAGTAATTTTCTCTTTTTGCAGCACACTGCAAACCACTGAGATGTTGAAAAATTCCTGACATAAACCTAATTCCCTCATTTTCCATCATTCCCAGCCAGCCCACAGTGGAGGACATCGGAAGGATGCTCGGGGGCCGCCAGTACCTGACACACCATACCACCAACCCCACTGCACCTGCACAGCAGCTCACAACAAGGAGCTCAGAGAATGGATCACGAAGGAGACATCCAGCTCACCATGCATGACGGCAAATGGAAGAGCTGTTGTGTGTCAGAGGTATTATACAGCACAAGCTTTAGAAACCCAACCCAGAAACCATAATTCAAAATGATTTTTGGCCACTGCCACAGGATAGGCTGACAATTGTGAGATGGAGCATGCACTGGCTTGCAGCCATGCAGGGCTTTCTTTTTTTCTTTTTCCTGGCTTGAGACCTATACTCTGTTTCAGTTTCAATTCACTCCAATGAATCCCATTGCTTTGCTAGCTATGAAATACAGGACGTGAATTAAATACTTCCAGTTATGATCTCTTGCATAATGTATGTCTGGTTTAGGTACAGCGACCAATCATGATGGTAAACTCATGACCATGACTGAATTTGATTTCAGAGATTATAAAATTAGATACACTTGGATTAACTAAAAAATGCTCTCTCTGCATGTTACACTTATGAATTTAATGAGCAAAGTATTTTTTTACAGTGTTCTAATGTATTTCTGTCAAGTTTCCTTCCCTTTATAAAAGCTAGTAACAAAGAACAATCAGAAAAGAAATACAATAAAGAATACACATACAAAAGAGTATTGAACAGTTTGTAACTCATTAAAAGGTTCAGAACTGAAGATAATTGACATTTCCAAGAAAATTACAGGAATCAAGTTTATAATTTTCTCTACTCCTAAATATTACAACTAGTTTTTTGTATCTTTCTATCTGGTAACCCACTGATGCTGCAGCTAGAGTCTGCTCTTGTATTTTAGTTTTCAGTGAAGGACTACTTGTAAATACATCCCTCTCATTGTTCCCACATTGTTAAATCTAAATAATTTATTTCTTACTCTTAACACAATTTTTATGGTTATAACTTCTCAACAAACACTTTTGAGTATTCACCCATTAGTATTTTCTCATCTTGTATTATATAACCTTTCAGTGAATTGACTTCCTAAAGCCTGGTGTGGTAAATTATTTGACTTTTTTAACAGTATAATCAATTGCAGCCAAGAATAATTTACCTTAGACATTTTATTTGCTGGGATTAATTTAAAAGATTTCAGGTTCCCTGGGTTCTACAAATACTCCTGGTTAGAAGTATCTATCAGCAAACAAGACTCTTACATTTGGTTTGCATCTGTACATGACCTGTATCTGAGGAAAATAAAGGAAATATCTTGGGATCTGTACCCTGTGAAAGCAGACAAGCTCAAAACTATAAATTACCTCTTCTTTTCTACTGCCCTACTTGCATCAATCTGTGTCTCCTCTTGTTTTCAACAAGCTCCCACTTCTGACTGTAAATATAAGACATATATTTGGCAGTCAAATGTCTTGGCTTTCACCAGCCTCAGAAGGACTACACTATTGGAAAGTTTCACCCCAAATATTTACTCAGGTGCTACCTGAGGCTTTTTAATAATACTATAGTATGCCTCCATGGACATCTGACAATAGCTGAACTTTCTTCTGTACATCCTCAGTAGAAGATGCTAGACTAACTTACTTTACATCATCCACAGAAGATCTAACTGACCTTTCAATCAGTAGCCTAAATGATGGCCAGGTGAGGAATATCTAATTTATTTAGTTATTTTCTCTACTGAAGAGATACAAAAGTCTTTTGTCCATGAAAGTGGCTGCAAGAATATTTTCCTTGTGACTCTTTCTTGGATATATTAAGAAAATCATAGCTATTATAAATAAAAAGATGTGTACATGGCTTAATTGCTCATTTCTGAATACATTTTGATATGATCTAAGAATTAAGGATACCTGAAAATGCCAAGTACAACTCCTCTCAGTGATCTCTATCAGTTCAGTGACACTATGCCCACTTACCTATAAAAATCTCTGATTTTTTCATTCTGGCCTATAAGACCTAACCTGAGGTGACTGTTTTGCCAATTATCAGGCCTAGCATAAAGGACACAACCAGCATAAAGATAAACCAATAACCAAATTGTATTTGATACAAAAGGGTCAGTACATGGGTGAGCACTGGGGGTACAAACAAGTCAGTCAGATTATACATAATCAACATCAATCCCACTGACCCCAACAACAACACCGCACAACCAACAACGGGTGGAATAAATGGGGACATGCAGACTCCCATAGAAGGGACAGGAG
This sequence comes from Athene cunicularia, assembly GCF_003259725.1. Taxonomy (NCBI): domain Eukaryota; kingdom Metazoa; phylum Chordata; class Aves; order Strigiformes; family Strigidae; genus Athene; species Athene cunicularia. Next base: position 70,722,246 of record NW_020799092.1, read on the forward strand.
ACAACTGAATCCACAAGCCAAACACATCAGACCAAGGAAGCCACACACTGAATCTCTACACAGCCCACATTTACAAAAGCCAGACCTGACTGGAGCCCAGTCCCAGGGAGGCAGGAGGTCCTTCCCCAACTGGGAACTCTGCACACTACCTCCACCTCACAGACAGACACTGCCCCTCCTGCCAGTGGTCCCAGCTTTTATCCCCAAGTGGGACACCTGAGCTTCGCTTCCTTAATGCAGGACACCTGGGGCTCCTTTACCTCATGGCTCTCCCTGCCAGGCTGGCCGCTCTCTGGAGGGAAGCCTAAAGGCAAACTCACCGCCTTTGGGAAGGGCTGTGGGAATCACCCACATGTCAACCTTAATTTGGGGCTTGGGGTTGAAACCCCAGCATTTCAGTGACCTATAAATCCCCTCCTCCAGTCCTGTTCTCCAGACTTACAGAGCTCTAAGCTGTTGTAGGTACAAAAATTAGCAATGCAAACCTGAACAGCAGTGACAGACCAGCACTGCCTATCTGTGAGAGAGCCTGTGTCAGTCAGGGCTCCAAAACACTTCTGCCAAAGCTCATTTCTCACTGTGAGCTCCCTAAAGTAACTGAAAATACTTTAAACATTAAAAAGTATTAACTGCCATATCCTCTTGCCTCAAAGTTTTTTTCCCCAGATGGTCTTCTCAGGAGAAAAGTACAGGACTCTTTTTTTTTTTTTCCCCACAAGTCCAGTGATATTTAATTGTAATAAACTTCAAAAAATATCCTTAAGAAAACATTCATTAAAGAGGAATTGATGATTACTATTACTTATATTAATTACTGTAGTAAGAACAATACTTTTTAAACAAATTAATTATGTCTTAGCTTAGTACTTGACTAATAAAGAAGTCATGCATTTAACATCTCTGAACCAGTATGAGATGATTTGCTTTAATAATTTCTTTAACTGGCAAAAGTAACCAGAAAAATCACTTTTAAAAGAGAATTTGAATATTCCAAGTAATATCAAAACTCTCAGCTGCATCTTATAAGGATTCGTTATTAAAATACTGCCTGCAGCTCAGCCTATTATTTAAGGGAAATTATTCTCAACAAACTTATCTAGTGCTCAGAGGAGTATAAAGATGAATGATGGCATTTCACTAATCATATATTGGGCATATTCAACCCCAGAAGTTCCTTCAGATTTCCATGTAATATATGTAATCACTGTAACAGCAATTTGGAAACAGTACAAGAAAACTTTAGTAAATTATAAGAAGCATCTATAAAATTCCACTCACCAGCTGAAGATTACACATTTTATTTTTAAAGCTTTTATATCACTAGATAAAACTCTATGGGTCTTCTCTGAACTTCTGGCCACTACCTTCAGCTAAGTCTGCCATCAGATTTACCTGTAAAGTCTCAAACGATCAGGGTTGAGCTATCATCACTGTGGAATATGTGGTAAGATAAAGTGTGATGGAGAAACAAGAGGGAATTATGCAAGAAAATAAGACTCCTCAGGAAGAAAATTAATTTCTTTCATACATGGGACTACTCCAGTAAATTCTATTGCATGACCCTTTATTGAAGATCTAAACAAACTTCAAGAGTAAAGGCTCTGGAAAAATTTACATCTTGGAGTTCTTATATATGCCATATGTGATGAAAATAATTTTACGTTTTATTGATAGGGAAATGGCCTTCTCTTTTATAGCTTACTATTTTGTAGTCTTTCCTTTTCTCTTTATGTATGGATTATATTACTAACCTTTTTGTTTTTTGATCTTTTGTATTATATAATATATACATGTACATTTTACTTATCACAAACTTACACTTCCATCCCTACCTATATCCTTTGATTTCTCTATCCTAGCATTTTAAATTCGAAGTTTTAAAATACAGGAGTATAGGACTTACAGGATGAATTGCATAGGGATGGTACTATATACAGACTATGAAGTGTATTAAGAAAACCCAACAAAATCTGGCCAAATAATGAATAATTTTCCCCATGATGAGCATTCATATTTGGACGTACATCTCTGTACAAATAGGTAATTCCCTAATCTCTGTGGGCCATGTATTTCATTCATCTGCTCTCCTCAGACCAGGAGATGCTGAGGTTTGCAAACTCTGATCTTCACAGTGAATAAATTTCCACTTTGTTATTGGGAATGGAGGAATCTTCACTGCCTAAGGACAACCTGGGTTCAATTTACCACTGTGTTACACCTGCCCTTGTTATACTTTCTACCGAGGCAGTCTGAGTAAGGACTAGACTGACAGGACACCCTGCAGCAGCAACGAGATGAGACCAGCAACACCAGGGGTAGACTGATCCTTCAAATACTGTGAAAGCATATCATGCCCTGGATTTATTTTCTTAGTTTTGTGTTTAACCTTAATCCTTTGTTTGAAATATGAGACCCAAGTGTGCACTGTGCTGGAAGCAAATCTGTGTTTTGTATTGATACGGAGAGACTGCGTCAGCAGGAGAGTCAGCTGAGCCAAACACATCTGCATTTTGTACCTTACCTCAGATTACGGAATTTCAACTCTTAATACAATAGTAGGTCTTCAGTCCTCGTGTCTACAGAAATAGCTTTCCATTGTGAAGCCAGTTAAAGCATCTTCCAGAGCCTGCTGGCAGCAAGCAACATTGACTTTGAGATAGGCACTCCCAAGCTAACCTCAAAAACCTGCCATTTAACTAGTAAAACCACTTTGTAGCTTTGTCATTTAGAGTACTTTGGCTTTTCCTCTTCAATTAATTGACCAACCAACACAGCTCTTGACTGGACTTTCTGGGAAATACCATGATTTAACTGGTTGGTAAAAAAAAGTCGAGCTGTACTTCATGTAACAGAGGACAGTTTGGGGCACTGCTTTCAGAATACTCATGTGTTATGCAGAGTCCTAGTTAGTAGCTGCATAACAAAGTAAAAATGATATTTTTACCTAATTTTTAGCTTTTAATTTTACCTATTTTTTACCTTTTAATCATATTATGATTCAAATACTGCTGCTGCTGCTTCTCTACAAAGCCTGTCTGGAAACGAACTGCCTTTTACTCTAGTTTTGAAATTCACTGAAGTTAATTATGAAACAGCTGTTTGTAGGTGCCTCCAGTATACCACTGATTTGACTGATAACCTACACATAAACATTAATGATTGCTACCGAGATATTTAAAAGACTGTGATTGCTCCTGCAAGACTTACTACAAGGGAAATAACCACCTTTACAGATGTTTTTGACAAACACTAAACTGTAAGGGATTATACATTTACTTACAGTGAGAATGTCAAAAATGAGACTCAGCCTGTGCAGTCATATAGAGCCCAGCAATATCTGCAAAGATAGATTTCTCCTCTTGAAATTTGAACATATTTACAGAATTCTTACTTCAAATACTACTTGGCACTCACAGAAATCTCTTATTTGGTCAAGGGGTACCACAACAGAGCTTGAAACTTGTCAAGACCAATGTTTGTTATGTGACCTAACTCCCAGATACAGCTCCCAAAGAATATGATAGAAAGGTCCAAAATGACTTCAACAAGAACAGCTGGAAAAGGGAAATAAAACATCTTATTGGTATTCTAAAGACAAAACCTCTTTGAAAATTGATGGCACATAAAGATGAAAACTCATAGAATAAGTTTAACCAGAGACTGACTGTAGCATACTAAAAACATTTGAACAGAACTAAGAAGGCTGGTTTTAGCATCAGAAAAACATTTATATTGTTATATGGGCTGGATATATTGCCAGGAAGCTGGTTTAAATTCTAGGAAAATCACATTAGCCACAAATGTCCAATAGACAAGATAGCCGAGGGGGAAAAAAAGGTCATAAAGATGTAAGAATTTTAATTTTTAAACAAATAGCAGAATATATATATATATATATATATATATATATATATATATATATATATTGGAAAAAAAACCCCACTCATGCTTCTCTCTGTATGCTGCTTACTGACATGTTCATTAGAAACAAAAAAAAACCCAGAGCACTTACAAATTGACTTCTCTGGAAAAGCTCAGATGCAGCATTAATCTCTGATACGTAATAATGGCAATAATGTGGTGCTCATTCATTCTGGCTGTGGACAAATTATGCCTCACTGCGTCAGCTTAATTCTCTGTGCTGTAAGGGTGAGTCACCTAATATTGAAATATTTAATGCCCAGAACACCTGCAAGAAGGGCATGTTCAGCAGTATTCCTCAGGAACCAACCACTCACGTCTTCCTTGTACCCAAAGCCACCTCTGCTCTCCACATCCAGAGCCTTAAAAGTCCTCTCTGTGTTTCCTTCTGGGCTGCCTGCTTCTAAAAGCCTGTGCTGAGGACTACATAGATAGATTACAGAATCACAGAATTGTCTAGGTTGGAAAAGACCTTAAAGATCATCCAGTCCAACCATGATAGTTCCCAAATACACCAGATCCCTCAGCACTATGTCAGTCTGATGCTTAAACCCCTCCAGGGATGGGGACTCCACCACCTCCCTGGACAGCCCATTCCAACACCCAACAACCCCTTCTGGAAAGAAATGCTTCCTAATATCCAGTCTAAACCTTCCCTGGCGCAACTTGAGGCCATTCCCTCTTGTCCTATCGCTTGTTACTTGGCTAAAGAGACTCATCCCCAGCTCTCTGCACCCTCCTGTCAGGGAGCTGTAGAGGGCGATGAGGTCTCCCCTCAGCCTCCTCTTCTCCAGACTAAACCCCCTCAGTTCCCTCAGCCGCTCCCCGTACGACCTGTGCTCCAGACCCTGCACCAGCTCCGTTCCCTTCTCTGGACATGCTTGAGTCATTCAATGTCCTTTTTGTAGTGAGGGGCCCAAAACTGAACACAGGAATCGAGGGGCGGCCTCACCAGTGCCGAGTACAGGGGTCAGATCCCTTCCCTGTCCCTGCTGGCCACGCTAGTGCTGACACAAGCCAGGATGCCATTGGCCTTCTTGGCCACCTGGGCACACTGCTGGCTCCTGTCCAGCTGGCTGTCAATCACCCCCCAGGTCCCTCTCTGACTGGCAGCTCTCCAGCCACTCCTCCCCAGGCCTGTAGCGCTGCTGGGGGTTGTTGTGGCCCAAGGGCAGCCCCCGGCATTTGCCCTTATTGAAACTCCCCCAGTTGGGCTCAGCCCATGGCTCCAGCCTGTCCAGGTCTCTCTGCAGAGCCTCCCCACCCTCGAGCAGATCAACGATTGTTGGTCTTCAAGAAGAATCTGTTACAAGTTTTATTATTCAAGAAAAAGTAAAACTTACAAGATTATGTTCAGAAATGTCTCACTGTAGACAAATATTTTCCTTTCCTTGCTTTGTAATGAGTAAAATCAGCTCCTCTTAAAAGTAGACAGCAATTCCTCCCCACTTTTATTAGAAAAGTTACTGTTCTGGTTAATACTGTCTTTCCATGAATACATCAATATGACTGTTCATCTACTAGGGACCCAAATGCCATTTTTCTCTAATACTCTTTTAGTTTTATCTTCTTTGTGGAAGACAACTGTGATGGAATTTTGAGGTTTGACATGTATTTGAATAAAATATGAAAGACTGGATCAGAATAGTGGCATAGTTTTACCAGGCTTGATTAGAAAGCTATTTTATATAAAACATAGCCACACAATTTTAATTGCTTGAGATAGAGACTTATTTTCCTTACTTCTGGAAATAATATTGCCATATTAATAGGATGTGAATTGTGTGCTGACATTTGGTAAAAAGAGAAAGATTTATCTGGGTTAAAAAAATCCCAGTAACACAATTTATGAGGGAAGCAAGCTCACACAGGCTACCATTGTATGCCTTCTAATAATAGTTACAAAATATGATTTAGGTTGCTATCTAATTCATGGGAGTCCAGTTTTTTAAAGTCTTTGCAGCATCTCAGTCTGAACCCATAATGTACCGTGAAACATCACTACCGTAATACATTACTTCCTGGCTTTCTAATAGCTTGTTGCATAAATAGCAGAACACCATTTTGCAGACTTTACACTCATGAAACTTATCAAGTGCAAACTCAACTTGCAATAGAAAAACTGAACTTTGAAAGCAGAATTCACAAAACTATTGCTAATCTCCGAGATTGAATTGCATAGATATTATCAGATGCAAATCCTTCACCCCAAAACCTATTTTCCCAAATCAAGTGTCATGGCATTCATATTAAGTCAAAGCAAGTCTAAAACACTGAGAAAAATTAAAATGGGAGGGGCTTTACAGCTATTTTTCAGTAATGGGAAATTAAGACAAAAGAAAACATTTAAATAAACCTGAGATTGAGAAGGTGTCCTCCAGCTTTATATACAAAATATTCAACACAGTTAAGTGACATGGTCCTTTCTGTTTCATTTCTGTGTGATGTTCCTTTCAGCTTGAAGTCCACAGTGATACCATCTTGCAGATATCACACAATTTAACCCGGGTTGTGCCCAGTCAGTAACTGAACAGAAAATTTCTCAGCACTTGAAACCATAATGAAAGTCATTTTGGAAACTGAGCAAGTGATATTCTTCTGAGTGTGGGTGAGCGCCTCAGCATTTTGAGGCCACAGGACCACTAGATGCACAGTTTAGTCCTTGTAGGATAGTGCTGAAGTAGTGTCATGCTACACCCTAAGAAACCCTCATTTCAGTCAAGACAGAAGTGTTTGGGATCCTCTGGAATGAAAGTTGCTGTACTGATTGACAAAGTCATTATTAGGCTTAAAAACAAATCAGCAAATAACTAGACTAGCAGTAGACACAGTATTTAGAGTTTTAAAAGAAGACTGCACTGTTAATAACATTGATAGTGTAGCAGACATATGTCTAAGGCTATACATTATTCGGTTTTGCATTTTCCACTGGCTTGGGAATTAGAGCCTTTAAACAAAAAGTTTTCTTTCCCTGTCTGGAGTGGCCTATTCTCTCTAAGGCATCCAAGATGGTCAAATTATAGAGATGACTGTCAGGAAAAAAAAATAAATTCTGATAAAATGAATATAAAAAGTTGGAAATAGTACACAATTTCACTATGAAAATACTTTTAAAAAAAGTTAGGTATAGCTAGAAAAATCTATAACAAACCAAGCATTTACTGTTTAAAATTACTGCAAAACAAGGTGTAAGTAATCCTATTTTCTTTCTTGAAGACATCTAAAACCTCACCACTCTTTCTTTGTGCAGTCTTATAAAGCAATTAATAATCTTACAAGAATAATTAATAATTAATACTAAGAGTTAAGATACTGGCATAAGGATAAATTTTAGTTTGGAAAATAAAAGTGAGGGTACAAATAAGCCAAGGTGTTTGCTTGGTTTTGATGTAAGGTTGGAAAAAGCACTAATTTGTCAGTGAAGCATCTTTTATCGTGACAAACTTGTTAGCTGTTGTAGCACAACAGCATGACAGATTGTATCTGTTACCTTAATATAAAACCCATTCAAACTATTTTCTGTCACCATCCATCACACTAACAAGCTTTGAAGATGTACAGTAAAAGTACAATCAAAGCAGTGTAAATTTTGGTAAAACTTTGAGTCATACTTCAATATGAAAAATTAAAATGAAGTTGTTGAGGCCTCAGTAGCCCTGTGCAGCACCTTGCGGGTTTGCTACAGAACATCTCTATAACAACTTCGACATTTTGCCCTACTTATGCATTAATTAAATGCAGACTTATTGCCTTATTGCCTTATTGGTATCTTATGCCACAGGTACCAGGACATTTCAGATCAGAGGAACTGTGGCTCTGGATCAAGCTCTGAGCAATTATGCTTAGTAGTCTGTCTCTGGCAAGCGTTTTGCTAAGGCAAAGGAAGAGCCAAAGTGCCCATCAGAGTCTGGGTGCTCCAGCTGCTGCAATGTGGCAGCACAGGCATCCTCTCTAATTCTGCCTCTGAATCAGTGTCACTGGGGATAGAATTTCTACAGTCCCTCTTTTTCCCACACATAAAAAATCTTCCTACTTGTTTCAGAGAGAAGCTAGCAGACTAAAACTCAAGCAAACAAATAAGTAAACACCAAATACAACAGAGAGATTTGCAGATGATCAAGAAAATTATTTCCATGTACTTAATGCTGACAGTGTTTTCTATGCAGTGACAATACTGTTCTTCACTTCTAGGCAGGGACACATACTGCTTGAACTCGTCTCTGTATCAGTCAACAATAGCAGATCCCCAGCACACAAAGACAAGGTGGTTTCATATTAGCTTGTTCTCAAAAAGCTACAAAAATATGTTTGATTTTTCAAATCAAAAGATGAAAGTCTTTGCAATGTCACTCAATAAGCAGTTTCAAATCATTGTATGTTGCTAAGCTCAGCCAATAAAGCAATGTCTAGGCAATCAAAAGTACCTTTTGTGTAGTATGGTACTTTTTAGCATGATAGACAGCACTTGGTCCTGGAGCACTGAACCAGCTGCTCAGTGCCTGAAGAAGCCGTTATATTCTGGGACAGTCTCAGTTGGTTAGCTGAGTCCCCTTGTGTTGATTTAATTAGCACTTCTGGAAAAAGTAAATGACTGAAAGAGACACTGTGCATTGTGCAGAATTACACTGTACAAAATATGTGTGCTTACATAATATGTTTCAGCAAAGAAATAAAACGCTCCTGTTCCCAGGAGCTCTAGGCAGGCAGATGGTGGGTACTCCAGCAAGATCATGCACTTCGCCTGCAGAGACGTGATGCCCTCAACCTCTGGGGAAGAGACTGCTGCTGCACTTCTGTAATACCCCAGTTTGCCGATCCACAGAACAAAATGCAGGATTACAGCTGGACTAAAATCTCTCACTCTGTATCCCCAGGAGCAGGAAGGTGTCACAACAGGAGACAAAAATGAGATGACAGAGTTCTAGGTTCACTTTGTTACCCTTCAGACACATTGTCCCTATGGCTATTATCTACTGGGCTGAAATCAATACAGTCTGGAGTTCAGAAATATGCTTAGTTGTTTCATACAGAATTTACTACATTTTCACAGTTGCTACTTAATTAAAAGAGAAAACTAGTGGGCTAAAATCATGGGACAATAAAGACTTTGGCAAGCCACTGAGGTGTGGATTAATAGCTACACATTTCCAGCTGTATCTGTGCATGTTAAGGTCAGTATCATTGTGCATATGGTACAAGGCCATTAAAAGTGCCTTAGATATGAACATTGTCAAGGAGGATGTGCCTGTAATTTCAGCTGCGTTTCCCTGCTGAGATTTTGATGCACACCTCATAAAATATCAGATCTGTGCCTTCCCAATGCCATTTCCTTCTGTTAGTGCTACAGACCCAATATTTACTATAAGTAAGCATTACACCACGTAGGAAATGCTGGCAGTCAATTTGCTGCTTTTTTTTTTTTTTTTCCCCCTGGTTTGACAGTATTAAAGTATCATGCAGAGACAATGGACAGATTTATGTTTTTAAATCAGGAAGCTAGTAAAAATTTTCTGTTTCTATAAGACTGCAATTAAAAAAAAGGAAATTAAAACAATAACAGGCCAGATTCTTAGATCCTTATGCAGCTATGGTGAAGAAAAACTTTTGTTCATCTCATGGATTCTCTTCTACACACATAAAAACTGAAAGGAAACAGAAGAACTTCAGCAGTTGGCTTTATCCATTCTGGAACACTACTGTGAGGCCTTCTGGGACACATACTGGTGGACTTGGGCCTCATATGCATAACAGTGCTAGTGTGCAAATTGGATTGTTTACTCATCCCATACTAATAAGCTCAAATAATGCTTATGCCAGAGTGGGTCTGCATTCGGGTTTTGGGGTATAAGATGTCAGAGCAGAGAAAACAGATGCACCCAGAGGATTCTGTTTAGGGACTCTGCAAGTCTCTCTGTTACTTTAGGAGGATAGACAAAGAAGGATGATAACACAGGAAGAAACAATGACTTTCCTGTGCATATTTCATGCAATAAATAAACCACATCGTTCATTGCCCTTTAGGAAAGAGCTTCTTTGTTTCAGGAGTCCCTCCAGACTAAAATGTGTTAAGTGTTTGATTTGAATGTTGAGGTTGCTTTTTGAAGTCTCCTTGAGCTGCCAAGTGCTCCCTGAAATTCATAGGTTGGATTAATGACAGAAGAACTGAAACACTGCATTGGACTGACTCTATTTTAAGTTTTTGGAAACTGCAGGGATATCTGAAAGATTATGTGGTTTGGGGATCAATGCTTATAGACAGCATGCCCTATCTATTAACCTTTCATATATTAGGAGTTCTGATAAGGAGTTAGCTATGCTTCATCCTGAAACATGTTGGACATATTAATGCATTAAGAATCCTACACAAAAATTTGCGTTGACACTAGTATTAATTAGGTCGGTGAGCTAGCCTGAGTAATTTAAATCTTAGAGATTTCAGTTCACAAAAATCCATTTCACTGCTTAGGGGCATGAAATATATAAAGGGTCTCTGTCTAAAACTGCTTTCTTTTTCTTCCTTTTTCTCTTTAATCTTTCCCCACCTCAATATCTTCCCTTTTACCTTGAATTCCAGTTTTCTTCTAGCCTTTCCTCTACCCTTTTTCTTCCTGTTACACTCTTGTCTTGCCTTTCCCATCTCTCTTTTTTTGATGCCTTCAATACCTGTTTACTTTCTAGCTGATAACTAAGTCTGCCATAAGGCACTGAGTGCTGGAGTAAGCACCAGGCATGCCAGGCACACTGAGGCCACCCCAGAGGAAGAGATATCTGAAGGGCCAAAGCTCCTGATGTTCAAAAAGCAAGCATAAACAAGTATTAGACACGTCTAAATATATCTGCACAACTCTTATACATCTATGTCCTTATACCTGTGTCAGGTGATAGTTGTCAGTTCTATGGAAATATCTTACAAAACAGAAAATATCTATATACATCTATATCAATATAGTACAGGCAGATCAGCCTAAAAACTGGGGGGGGGGGAGTGCAAATTATGTTTGCCCCAGCAAAAAAAAAACCCAAAACATTTCAAGAAATTTCTAAATGTGTAATGTTGGTTGAAGCCTGGAGCAAATCATCAGAAAATCTGGCTGTTTCAAGACAGACTTCAGTTGAAGCTGTGATGTTATTCATGAGGTGAATTCAGAGGTATTCCACGAAGACCTCTGGTTTTTGGTATTTTAATTAAACAAATGGAGGAGAGACATTTCAAAGAAAATTGAGTAGACTAGTCTCTCCTGTACTGCAGTCTACAGGCATCTTTCTAATCAGCAAAAGACCAAAGACACCAGGAAAAAAAGGATCTGTTTTTTGTTCTTAAGAAACACATAAAAGATATACTAATTCACCAGTTGTCAAGGAAGATGTGGCAGATGCCTTTAATTCAGCAAGGGAATAGTCAATGTATGGAGTTAACAGCTTTTTTTGGTTGGACATATTTCAATGATAAAGGGAATGCCATACATCAAGGAAAACCAAGAGGAAAGCTGACATCTGAGGATACTGCCAGCATTGTAGTATCTCCTAAAAATTATCAAGTAATATACTGCACACTCTTGTGAATGGTTATTTGCTATATTAGCAAATATCAATGGCAGCAGAGACTGGTAGAGCAACTAATTGAAGACCTAACATCCAGGCTGTGCATACTTTATGGGTGTTAGAATTACTAAATCTAATCCCATAGTGACCACTCATAGTTGATCACTTCCTGGTTTATCCTCATCCAAAATGAAAACAGTTTGCATCCTGTGAGACTGAGTTGCAGGATGAACTGAAATGGGACAAAGTAGGGACCATCAGGATATTTATTTTAGAAGAACACTCCTGATCTGAATTGGAACTCATATGCACTCACATTTGTCTTCTTGCTGATTGCCACTGGTATGCTGAACTCTGAAGAAAAACCTTTATAATGACCATAGATTTCATCTCCTCATCCAATAGCAGTGGAGATGTAATGTATAATGTGTGTTTTGATGAAAGCTGTGACTAAAGCGGGTTTTGATTATATTTACAATTTTTAGTAACAGTTCAGAGGAATTTAGATTATGATCATTATACAAATTTCATTAATTTGTGCTGGGAATAAATCACTATCCATTAGTAAATTAGAATTGTTCTGGTAATAATATAAAATTAATTTCTTATTGCAAGTAGGTTTCTCCTGTTTTTATAAATTCTTTCTTTTCAAGCTATACTAACATATGCAATGCCTCTTGCTTTTGCTCCTGTTCTACAGGCAACACATAAAGGTTATCTGTTGCCCTAACATATACCTGAAGATATATTTGATACTATTGCTACTTTATATTATTACTATTACTACTACAATTATTATTCCATGTATTAATTTGTGTCTAAAATAGACTACCACAAGGGGAAAAAGAATGTGTTATGGGATAGCAGCCAACTACTACATCACAAACAAGAAAAACATTACTGAAAAATACTGGATAGTATAAATAATTTATTCAGAGTTTCAGATTCAAAGTAGCCAGGCTGCTAAAGGCTACTGAAACAATGACTGGGTTAGAAAAATGTCACTGAGCAATTTCTATGTCTGTAAACATGGAATTCGGCATCAGGCAGCTGCAGTATTACTTTTTTTTTTTAAAATTATGTTTCAAGGCAAATTACATTTTCTGAATTTCTCCCCTGCAAATGTGGGGAATTTAAAATCATTGCACAGAGAAGTCAGATCATTGGATGGTTGTAGATTTGGAAAGACCAAAACCCACTTCAAAGATAGGCAAAGACATGCAGTTATATTTTAAGATTACCCATATTAATGCTTGATGTTCAAGGTCAGAAAAAAAAAAAAAAGATCATTTAGTCTGACCTCATACATGCTGCAGGACATGTCATTTCAGCCAGTGGTCTTGCTATTAAACTTACTAATCTATGTTTGCTACAACACCTTCCAGAAAGGTCTATAGGGTTGAAGATGAGAAAAGATGGAGATTCCCCTTTTTCTTTGGTAGTTTAATTGGCCTCAGTCTTAAAAAATTATGCCTTAATTTCAGCCTGAATGTCTCTGACTTCAGTTTCCAGTACTTGGCTAGTGCATCTCTCTTTCCCTGCAACAATGACATACCTGGAATAGCTTCTTGAAAATAAAAGTGTACATTGTAAATCAAATAATTTTCTTTTCTTTCTTTTTTTTTTTTTTTTTCTCCCTGTTATTGTTGAGCTGAACAAACTGAGGGACTGAATATGTCTGGTTTTGCAACTCTTGGATGTTTTCCCTGCAGCTGATATCTAATTTATCTACATCACATCTAAAGAAAAGAGTAGAGCTGCACACAGACTCCCCACTGACTCACCAAAAGCCACAGCATGCCTGTGACCACACCACAACTAAAATGCCTATTTACAGGAACTAACTGAAAACAACTGTTAGCTTTTCTGAAAAGCCCCATATTTTTTCACACTGCCTATACAACACTGTACATTTAAGCACATTTCAGTATCAGAAAAAAGCTGTCAATGGTAATGCTCTTCCAACTGGTACTCTCAGGATTCAGAAAAAAAAAAAAAAAAAAGATTATACAAGACAACTATTTAGGGAAAGGAAAATGTTAAACAATTACTAAACAAGGTAGGAAATAATTTAGTAACAGCACTGATCATGCTGTTCAATGGCAGAAGACCAGTATGAATATTCTCTAAGTAGCTATTTGAAAAGACAAAGGTATTTCTGTGATTTCAAAGTCAGATACTAAAATAGTAGGTGGATGTGTATATATTTTTGCTGATCTGGGCCTAGAAAACCTCAGTGTTGCAAGATAAAAATGAAGGAGAAAAGCTGAAGTAAACTAAACAGAAGAATGCTTGCAAGAAGTAAGAATAAAGCCTTAAACATTATTTCCTCTATAAAACTGGACTTGCACCTTTCTACACAAATATCTCTAAAATATCTAGTTTCCTTTAACTTATATACTTCCATTATTTTCACCTATTTATCTAAAGTTTATAGGTACTGATATCCCTATGGTGCAGAACAAACTGTATTTTACAACACAAAGATACTACAGTAGAATGACATCTTAAATATTTTAAACCTAGGTGTTCTGGTTTTGACTGCGGTAGAGTTGATTTTATTGACAGTAGTTTGTATGGGGCTATATTTTGGATTAGTGCTGAAAATAGTGTTGGTAATAGAGGGATGTTTTAGTTACAGCAGAGCCTTGACAGACTCAAGGCCTTATATGCATTTCACACCACCACACCAGTGAGTAGGCTGGGGGTGCACAAAAAGTTGGGAGGGGGACACAGCCAGGACAGATGACCCCAGCTGACCAAAGGGATATCTCACACCATATGGTGTCATGCTCAGCAATGAAACTAGGGGGAAGGTTGGCAGAGCAGTTGCTGCCTGGGGACTGGCTGCGCATTGGTTGGTTGGTGGTGAGCAATTGTTTTCATTTACATCACCTGTTTATCTCTGGGTTTTTCTCTCTGTTATTTTCCGTTTTATTATAACTTTATTATTATTATAACTTTGTTATTATTATTATTATTACTACTACTATTATCATTACTATTATCACTACTATTATCCTTATTATTTTATTTTATGACAATTATTAAACTGTCCTTACTTTAGTCCATGAGTTTTGTCACTTTTACCCTTCCAATTCTCTTTCCCCATCTGCTGGGGTGGGGAGTGTGCAAGCAGCTCTGTGGTGTTTAGTTGCTGGCTGGGCTTAAATCATGACACTAGGAAAATAAAACACTGCAATTCAGTGGGAAAATAGGTGTTTTGGGACGTACTAATCTTTAAAATTACCCACCCCTCAGTTTCTTTTCTGGTAGACATTTACACAAATTCAGAATGAGAATAAAACTATGATCCTGGTCTAAACACATTTAAAATTAGACTCACTTTAAATTGTACACATAATGGGAAGGCCAACAGAAAATCAGTTCCTTTTCATTTTTAACAGTCCTGCTATTATTAGCCATACATAATAATACAGATAGATCTAAAGCCACAGAAGACAAATATGTGACATTATACAGTATTAAGTGATAAACCATAAGCAATCATATCATTAAGGAATATAAGAATATATATGTGCACAAAGGACAGAGTTAATGCTATTCATTCAACCTTAACAGGCATTTCACCACTTCTGAAGGCTTAATTGTCTAGCATTAATATTCTTACACTCTAGGGATGTACTTTATACCACTCTTTTTGATAATGCAAATGTTATTGTAGCTAGGTGGGGTTTTTTTTCCCCCAAAGCACTCTGTAGATAGTTCAATAGCCGCTACATTTATAGAGGAAAATATGTATTGATGATGATTAGAACAAAATAACACGAAAATTATTCTAACAAACACAATATCCTTCTTGAAATTCCCAAACTCTTTTTGGCACACCACAGAAGATAGAAGACTACTCTGCATAGCATGATTACATTAGACATTCTACTTAACACGATTCTTCTAAATAATTTAATGTTCATATCAGCTTTTCTGCAGATCTCAGTTCCTCAAAAAGGAAGATATAGCAGTCAGTGCCCACAGAAGCAGATCACTGATTACCCACAATGATATTTCTTATATTTTAATCAATTTCTCTCAGCCTACAGTAACAATAAGCTTTCTCTGCTTTTCCTAGACTACGCCCTAAATTATGGCACATACCTATAAAGAAGGGTATGGTACATCCCTCACACCTTTTCTATAACCAAGACATCTCTTCCAGTAATAATGTGAACGCTGGTTTCTTGCTGCACCTGAAAGACTGCTGACCTAGTCAACTAAAGTGCCACTTTTCTGAATTGCTCCTATGGCATAACAGGGCATGTAAAATTAATGATACTCTAGCTTGGGCAGATTTTCCTACAGTATGTTTTTTTATCTTGCTTTTAAGACCTGCACTTAGAAGTTTTCATTGCGCAAGGTCTTAAGATTCCTTCCTTCAGCATGCAGAACTCCCATTGCTTTCAAAATGAATTGATTTTGCCTTGGCCTCCATAAACAGGTGCAATCCTTTCTGGCTGGCATGTTAAGTTTTACACTCCAAAGCAGTTTTGACACTAAATGCTCTTTGATGTAAAGAATTTTCTGCATTTTAAAGAAAGGTATTTGAGCGGATTTTTTTTCCCAAGAAATATGAACTATAGTTCCCCTAGAAGAAACTTACAAGAGAGAGACTTTTGGACTCTTTAAGCCTGTTTCTCAACCAGGATTTTTTGTTTGTTTGGTTCCAGTGCTGGTATGGTTAAGAAAAGAAGTATTAAATTTAATTTCCAGCTGGTTTATTTAAAAAGAAGGAAAGCAGTAAATATGGCTTATTTTAGAAGCAAAGTAAGTTTAGATTGTAAATGGTATTATTATTTAATAACAGCTTTTGATTTATTACAATGTCAAATTTGCCTTCAAAAATCACTTTGGAAGATTCTCTTCTTGAAACAAAACATTCATTTACAATGTATTTTCATTAAAATACACAGAACATCAGTGACATGTGTAACCAGCTTCCTAAAAATACAGTTTCACATACTGTGGTACTGTATCTGGCGCTGGGCTTTGAAAACAACTGTTAAAACAGGGATTCCTGGAATGGAGTCAGATTCAATACAGAAGCCAGATGTGCTGAAAATCAGTGGAACTTCCCTTACCTCACAGTAGTATGAATGACTTTCCTCTGCAAGAATGAACAGCTAACAGATGATAAAAGCCTATAAAAAGACCAATGTAGGTCTTTATTTGATATTAAAGCTACCTTACAAGTGTTAGATGCATCAGAAAGCTGAAGTATCCAGTACAGTATATACACTCTTAAAATAAAACCTTGTTCTCCCTCTGTGGTATATTAGGTGGTCAAAAAATTACTTGCATTTTATCTGCTGAAGGTCAATTAGAATAATGCTGTCCTCCCATCCATAGAATGAAATCAGTTTAAGTACACACCTCCCGGGCTGTCTAATAAATTCCTGCTGAGGTGCGATCTGAGAAGATCATTCACCAGTCTCTGCATTTGAAACCACCATTTAAAAGCAATTTGTAAAACCAGCATGTTTATAAAGTTACATTCTGGACCACACAACTGCTAAATTTACTGTGTTGGGAAATTCTAATTCTAATTCTACACATACCTACAGAAAATGGGTAAGATTGAATTTCACAGATAGCGTCCTGCTTTGCTTCATAACCTGTGATTTGCACATGAACATCTTTGCAGCAAAATACCTCAGTGGTGTTTTCACATCAGTAGGTTTCAGCTGCAGCATGCTACACTTTAACAAAAAGAAAATGGTTTCATTGTTACAGAAAGACTTTAAAATGTTTGAGTCTCAGAAAAGAAAAATCTTACGCATTCCTTCCAATAGGATTTTTACCATACCTACAGAAATACAATCTTTGGTTCTCTTTTAACACAATCATTTTACAAACTCATAGATTGAGTTGTATAAAGGTAGAGGTATTGGGCTGTTAGCACTTATTCTCAGCAATTGGTTTGCTTCTTCCCATACTCTTTTTTTCCCAATGTAAAACAGCACTGTATCTCTTGCACTTCATAATCTTGAATAAAAATACCACATTTATCAAACAGGGGAATGACAGTTACTGATAAAAGGCATTATGTCACTAAATCAAATTCTTTTTATTCTACTTGTTATTGATTTCTTTTTGGTTCCACTTTTTATACTTCTCTTTCACTTCTGTACTAATAGTAAAAAATCAGAACTCTATGGCTTTATTATCTGCAAGGGTATAAAATTCATATTCCCCTCAAAATCCCCTCAGAACAGTTACAAAACTTAAAGCACATGTTTTTTGATGTGAAAGAAGATGCCCGTGGCTAATCTTCTGAAGTTAAAAGCTCCAAACAGACCACAGAGTCAGAGAAATGGCCAGTGTCTGCCTCTGCGAGGCACTACTCTGGCTATTCTCAGTTCTTACAGAGGTCCTTTTCCCCCTTCTTTTTTTTTCTGTCATACTGGGGGAAGAGAATTGGAAGGGTAAAAGTGATAAAATTTGTGGGTTGAGATAAGAACAGTTTAATAATTGAAATAAAATTTAAATAATCATTATAATGATAGTAGCGGTAGTAATAATAATAAAAATAAAAATTGTAATGAAAAGGAAAATACCTAGAAAAAGAAATAAAACCCAAGAAAAGCAAGTGATCTAAATTAAAACAACTGCTCACCACCAACCAACCAATGTCCAACCAGTCACCCCCACAGCAACTGCTCTGCCAACCTTCCCCCTAGTTTTATTGCTGAGCATGATGTCGTATGGTTTGGGATATCCCTTTGGTCCGCTGGGGTCAGCTGCCCTGGCTGGGTCCCCTCCCAACTTTTTGTGCACCCCCAGCCTACTCACTGGTGAGGCAATGTGAGGATCAGAAAATGCCTTGAGTCTGGTTAGCACTGCTCAGCAGTAACTAAAACATCTCTGTATTATCAACATTGTTTCCAGCACAAATCCAAGACACAGCCCCACACCAGCTACTGTGAATAAAATTAACTCTACCCCAGCCAAAACCAGCGCAGAGGGAATCACGACTCTCACAGAGCCACTCATCTTCCATTCTTCACTTACTGGGGATAAATTAAATGGCAACATAAAACAAATATATCTAAGAGTCAGACATCCAGTCTGAACTAATCATTTGGTCTCCCTCTGCAGTTATTACAGTGAGAGGGGTGCCAATACTGAAATAGATGTCTGAGATGGGAGAATGAGTGTTTTGGACAGCCTGTTTCTTTCCAACGCCAGCAGAGGGGCTGAAATTTATATACCTAACTTTTACAAGCTTAAACTGAGAGGAGACGTCCTGCCCAGCACCTCTGCATCACGCAGTGGAACACAAGGAGAGCAAACCTCAGTCCAGCTGCAGGAGCAGAGAGCTGTGCTCACGCTAGTCCTGCGTCCCTGCGAGGCTGATCCGCTCGGGCAGCTTCCACTGCCCGGGCTAGGCTAAGGGCAGCTGTGCAGGCTGAGCATACACTGCCTGGCTGTAGACATGCCTTCAGACAGGATAAAAGAGAAATAGGATTTAAATGAACAGTGAGGAGAAGGGAAAAAAAAATAAATCCAAGGCTAACACAGGAATATGCAAAACTAGTATTTAGAAACCAAAGTGCCTCAGAAGACTGACCACAGTGAAGTTTTTGTTCTCCCCACTTCCAAACTTTCTATCAACAGCCTCACGACTCCTTCCAACACACTTTCCCCCCCCTCCTCCCAATATTTTGGTATAATTCTTAATTAGCTTTCATGATGGGACAGTTAGCTTCCTAGACAAACTGTCAACCAAAAACTTTCCAAAGTACCCATCAATCTTCATTTTAAATTTCTTCTTAGAATACATACGGGAAGTGAATAAGCTTTTAAAATTTTTCTTGTGTTGTACTGAGAATATCACTTTGATTCTTTACCTGACTTAGGACACAACAGTGATGAAATAACACAGAAACTGGGATCTTAAAATTTATTCTTTTAGGGCATCTATTGAAATGTCAAACCTGTTTATACCCCATTAAATAGCAGTGGGACCAAAATCAGAAGTTGATTCTAAATCTGTATGGATCAGTCTTTCAAAAATTTCAGTTGAAAAAAATGAAAGCAAAAAAGTATTGCTGCCAACAGAAGCACTATTTTCCAGAGAGCATTAGGAACATTCAATAAAGCAGACATACAGATGCACTTTACCTATAAAAAAAAAAGAAAAAAAAAAGTTAAAATTTGTCTCGAGAGTAAAAACCCTAGGGTCACTTGAGAATCCAATAGAAGCTGTTTTAGAGAGGTGGAAAGTGAGGTATTAAAAGAAATAAAATATGTATGAGTTCTAGTAAGTCATCTTTCCAGTTCCTTAACTTCTAACCTCTTCTGCAAATCTTAAACCCTATTACTTTTCTGCAGAAGTTTCTGAAAGAATGAATGATTTTCTAATTGAGGTGTTCTGGACTGCAACTGTTAGCTGGTAACATTTTTTTTTTTTTTAAATGTTTCTGTAGTGACCCATGTATGACTCAGCCATAGTTCTTTGTCTTTTACTGCAAAACTATTTTTGTAGTGTGCTTCTGGCAGGAGTATGGTGATTGAGATGACACAGTACAAGTTAATATTATAAACTTCAGTTCACGGTCTGTTGCACCAGGAAGACCTATTAAGATTACTGTACATATCAGCACAGAGAAAATAACTTGTTGAAGGTTTACTAAAATCCTTGACTGATTTGTTGCCTTCTACTTTCTAAATAGTCAAACACTCACAATAGCCATATCCTTGGATTTGAACCATTTATGGCCACATAGCATGACCTCGTCCAGTGCTTTAACTACATTATAATCATTTCTTTCAGCAAGTACTTACCATGTGAAAAGTCTTAAACTGAATGCCTTCTAAAAAAATCCTAATTTCTGAAGCACAATCACAAAACACTGCTAAATGAAAGACCTTCTTTATATTACAAAAAAAATAGGACTGACTACTTGCAAAGAATTTCCAAGCCAGACAGAAGAATGTGAGACTATACATTAATGCATAAAACACAGGCTTCTGTGAACAAGCTAAAACATACCAGTTCCACATCTGACTGATCCATGCTAACATCGCTTGACTTTCTCCTGGTGCCACTTCTTCTAATTGGTGCTACCAGAAGGAGAACATTCATATCTCATCCTATCAAAGAACTACAGTAAACCTTGTACAGGTCCTTATTAAATTTTTAACTGCATATTCTGTGCTTTGAACCCAATAAAAAAATTTAAATACTTCAGTGTGGTGTACTGCAGGTACAAAAAAAACCCCAACTGAGATTCCCAAAGCAAAGAAGCACCCTCATCCTGGAAGCACTTGCTTCACGGTTTGAAAATTTCTCAGGCATATACATTTGGTTCACAACCAGTGTGGCTGTGGCTGAGCAGAAGGAGCCTGAGATCCTAACCAGATTGCATCTGGATCTAATAAATGGATGAGAATAAGAATCCCTTGCTCAGGTGTACCTAATACACTCCTTCACCTTTCGTATTTTAGAGATTAAAATAATGACTGCTTGAAGTAGTTCTCTCTCCTCATACTTCACAGGAAGAATTTGGTTGTTCAAGTGTCTTCAGATTCCCCTTCTGGGATCAGGGACCTAAAATATGGGAACTACTGCTCTTAACCTGCAAGTACTTAAATTCTTTAATGAATCTGATTTTAAACCAGTCTAATTGAGCTTGCTCTTGCAAAAGGAAGACAGAACTACTGAGATTTTTCAGAAACTTCTCATGTTGCATCTGTAAGTTCTACTTCAATCATCTGTTTATGAATGACTCCCCTTCCTCCTTCTGTCCCCAACACATTGACAACAGGCTAATTTTATTCTGGTGTTCTATTTCTACAACTAATTGCCTCCCAACACAAAGCAGCAGGCATTCATCACCATCATCCTATCATCAATAAGAAGGAAGGTTCCTAGTTCTGCTGCTTGCTCAAATTTCTATCAATCAGTTTTCCCAGAAGGAAGGCCCTCTCCATAGGACTCCTCACTCCTCCTCAGAAGATAATGTGCTGACAGTATTTTATTTTCAAATGTTTGTGCACAGATGCAAAGGTTTTATTTGAATACCAGCACAAAGAGTTATGGACTCACACCATGGGCTGTTTACATCCAGGACAGGCACTTTGTCCACTTCTTATCAAAAATAATTCCACTAAAGTCAATCAAACAGCACAGATGCTTCATACACAGTTATAAGAACTGGCAAGTATGAGTATTGCCTAAGGGTCTGTACCTTTCAAAAGTAAAACAGGGAGGTACTGTGGGCTACTCCCAAACTGGGAATGCAACTGGGCTATACAGCATGAAGCCCTCAAAAGGAGGGCTTTTTCCAGACATTTTCACAAGAAAACAAACCAGAATTCACTCTTGCAGTTTTTTAAGATATAAGAAACTTTCTGTTAATTTTCTTTGTAGCAGTAAGTTGTACAGAAGCAGGTAACTTCCAAGCTGAGATTTTTAATCATTATTTTTAATCACTAGATGAGCTGCCATCTAAATTAGGAATTTTTCATTTTTTTTCTTCTGATATTTTTAATGACAGTGCTGAAACACCTATGAAAGACTGATCTAGGTATTTTTTTTCTCAATTAAAATAAATTTGGTAACAAAAATGTAAGAAAAATTATCTATTAGCAAAAATGTTAGAAAAAAAGTATTCATTCATCTTGTGCATGAATAGAAGTGTCCCTAAAGGGAGCATGTAGAATTAAAACCCAGGTGGTATTAAAATGCAGTTAAGAAACCATAACTGTACATTAAACAGAGACACAAAGACAAGGGATAACTTAGTATATCAGCTGTGGAATAGCCACTGAAGGTAAAGTAAGTGAATTTACACTCCCCCATACAACATATTGAAGCCACAGTCTTTTGTAGAGGTTTGTAATTACTGAAGATCTAAGCATCTGCTGAAAAATGCTAAAAAGCTGACATTGGCTAAGCAGTTTATTCACAGTTCTGGATGTCTGTCCTTTAGCTATTCTCAGGAGATGGTTTCAGTTTTATCTGTGTATCTCAGTCAAAAGACTTCTGCAGAGGGTATAACAGCCAATTTAAAGACTCTTTATTAGAGCTAATGAACAGCAATCAGTTTGGATGTTGCAAAGACCAACTCATTTTCCCATTCTTCACCAGCCCCCAGCAAGGGCCACATTTCTCACTGTAGGGCACTGGTTGCCCTGTACGCCCTGCATGGGCACAAAGACTACAACAGAAAAGGAAATTTTGTGTAAGAAGAGGTTTGAGCCACGGGAACAGCTCTTTTCTCTTTTCCTAGAAAGAATCTGGATTTGCATCTCGATCTATACGGGGAAAAAACCACATTTAAATGGTGAAGTAACATTATATATGCCGCCAACTGCAGTTGTTCCAGTGCAGAATGGTGTGCTCAGTCTATTTTAATAATTCTTTATTTGTTTGTTATTGTTGGGTTTTGGCTTGGTTTTTAATTCATTGTCTTGGTTTCAGGAACCATAAGAAGAGTAAAATCTTGAATGACCACATCTGAACTATTTTGAAGTTCTAAGAGACATTCTGGAGAGGCATACTTCCCCTGGGAAAAGTATACTCACTTCAAAATGTTCGAACACCATTACAGATACATTTCTGCTAGCAGTGGGTCTACTCAAACTGAGAGATGTTTGTGTATTTATGTATATGAATAAACTCTCATGATTCCCAATAAGAATATTTATATTTTCCACATTATTCATATTTTTAAGGTACTTGTTTTCCTAAGCATCTGGTAATTTCTTTTTCACTCACAGATTCATTTAAAAAACAGTGGTGTCTCTCACCAAGACAGAAGTTCAGGTAAGACCAAAACACTACTGTGGGAACTCATGCTATAATAAAATAGAATGTTAGCTTATATATTTTTATGTTATGTAAATAAAGTTTTGATCTAATTCTCTAAAGTCCAATGTGAAATAATTATTTCTACTTTAACAAGTCTGCTAACACAAATGATAAATTTGATTTGACAACTGGAAATTCTCATAACATGTTGTTGACTCATGTGTCCTCTAACCTGAGTCACAGGCCAACATTTTGTCACTGTTCCTTAGAAAGAAAAAATAAATAGTTGCACACAGCAAATGTTCAGGTCTTAACTATAGATACATTATTTAAAGTTAAGTTTAATCAGCTTTATATTTTCTAAATTTCTATTGGAATAAAATACGTTTAGTGTAAAAACCAGTCATTTTTCTTCAGTGCAAAAGAGAGAGTCTCACAAAGTATTTTTCCAGAAGGCAATAAAGCTTAACATAGTTCAAACTCACTGGACAGCCAATGGTGTCTTTCAGTATGGCTCAGTAAGTTATATGGTTTGTGCTATGAATACTGAAATGTTTGCCCTAATAGGTCTGAAAGCAGTAAGAAAAATTGCCTTTTTGCTGTACAGTTTCATAACACTCACTAGCAAAATATGATGGTTCAGTGATGGTTTGTTGTAAACTATGGTTACAAGGATCTGTTCAGCCTGCAAGTAATTGAAGATCTATTTTTCCATGCTCTATCATGCAAGCGAGATGCTTGAGGTTCTGGAGGATAAAGCCCCACCTGTGTTGTGTGCTCAGGTTGTGTGTCAAGGTCAGGAAACCTTGTGCTGAAGGTTGTAGCTTTCCCATGTGAGCAGCCTGACGTTTGAGACAAACCATTCCGTTCATCTGCTGAGAGTTACCTAAGGATCTGGCTCAGCCCTTGGCCATTTAACAGTACACCAGCAAAGATGCTTTGTTGGGACAAAGAGCATCTTATGATCAATTTAACAAGAATTAAAGAAGTTTATACATTCAGATGTTACAAATGATTACATAATTACAATGATTTCTAAGAAAATTACAAAGCGATCACAAATTACAAATGCTTCTAGAGAGAATCCAGTTAATTTCTTTGTAATTTTTTGTATTGAGGCTATATAGGAACTATACAGAAGCTCCACCGAGACACTCCTAAAGAATGACTTTTTTTTTTTTTTTTTTTTTTATGGTATATATATTTTATAGAAAAAGATGAATTCCTTTCAGAAACCAAAAAATAGGTTGATTTTGTGGTCCACTTAGTCCATTGAACTCCTGGTTGCAGCTAATCTAGATCCTTCAAAGAGAAGCACAATAAAGACAGCATATATATAATAAGATTACTTGACTGACTAAATTGCATAGTTGCATACTAATTGATAATTGCATACTTTACACACTTAAGTATGATAGTTTACAATTCTTTTTGAAAATGCATTAAAAATTAGTAGAATAATTCTGAATTTTTAACCAAAAATAAGCTTGGCAATGTAGAACAAAATATAGCCTTAAAATTATAGTATTCAATTACTGGTAAATCTGAAAGTTCTAGCTTCATCTTCAGTGTTATCCTCATTCTACCTGATTTCCTTTACTGTTGTTTGGTTCATTCCACCCATAAATGAAAGTGTCTAATTTAACATTGGTGTGACAATAGCATGCACATTTATATTACGGTAAATATTAGCATTAAAAAATTCAGTGGTAATGTCTGCTTGTGAAAGTACACTCCTTCACATGGCAAACTGGCTAACAGAAAAATAACAGTGACAGCGTTTAAAACCGATGTGCTACTTCATTCATCCGTTCATTCAGATTAAATAAAGGTTAAAAATCAGCAAGAAGTAAAAAGTAAGGAATTATTTCCAGTGCCTGGCAAAATTCTGGTTTTGGTCAGGTGATTTCTACTCTGCCCGTTCTCCTGTGTAGTGTCAATCACTGCTCATCAGCTGCTTGTTCTCAGGTGGCATATGAACTCATTGTTTCTTCACAGGGCACACATGGATCGTTCAAAATTAGAAGTTCTATGTAATTGTAAGGTCTTATTATCAAGTATATTCTAGACTGAAGCCAGTAAAATTATACTACTGTTAGGTCAAGGTGCCTTGGAAGTGCCTGGGTTTATTTTTGTTTGGAGGAGTTTTTTTAAGATATAGCATCAGCACTATCCTGTAGAACATAGTTTTCTCTCTCATTTACTTTGAGGGTAGACTATATCCCTGAGAGATGGACCAGATCTCACACAGGTAGCATACTAAATAATGAAAAGAATATAAGGAAGGAGCAGATGCTGAGCTGTCTTTTGCTCCTTGAAAAAGTAATTTGCACATATGTGTATTCTATTTCCATTTACTTTAATAACCTTCAGACTTTCAGCTGAGATTGAAATGCTTCCCTGAGCTGACAGAAGGTATGTCCTCTGTGGTTCAAGAGGTCTGGACATATAGGAATAAGGCTGGAAATGTTCAGCACTAGAGGACTGAAAGAACACACAGATTTTTCCTTTTTCCCACTTAGAGTCCACAGTACTGAGTGAGTTTGAGGGTATGGACAATGCTGAGAAGAGTTGGATATCACAAAAAAAAAAAAAAAAAAAAAAAAAAAAAAAAAAAAAGATTTGCAACAGATAGGCTTCATGTGAAATTACACAAGGTAAGGAATAGGAAACCCCAACCTCAATCTCCAACCTGTACTCTGCAATGTACAGGAACCTCACCCAGGCACGGAGGCACTTGGTCCAACCTTTGCAGTTAAGTGCATGAGCCCTGTCTTTCAGAAGCGATGCAGAAATGAATAGCCTCCTTCAAAACATGGCTGAAAGAAATGGTGATTTTTGTTCCAGTGGTACTGCTCTGCCTTTCAGTTTTTAAGAAATGTGCTCAGAAATGTGTTAGGAGACTTGCGCTCAAATCCCACTTCTGCAGAAGGTGATTCAAACACGTCCAGGTTCAGCCCAGCTAACACAGAATCCCAAGCACAAGCCCGTAGGCTATATCAAGATGGGCTGCAGGCAACTTTAAATCGTTCCTGCTTTCCATTTTGCATAAATATTTGCTGGGTAAAAGACAGATTCAGCACAAGGCTTAGTTTTAGGGCATTTATCTGTGATGGTAGTTCTGGTTTCCAGTCCTTGCTGTACCTTTTCGTTCAGCATTTCCTGAAACCAGAACTCGCGTTCCTCAGTGGTACAGCTAATTAACTATGACAACCACATTCCTCTTCTTTTTTATGTTAACATTCATTAATGTTCTTTCTTTTCAGCTCGTGGATCTTAATTGTTTAGGCCGAATGCAGCAGCCCTTACGAAAGGAATTTAGAATAAATCTCTCATCACAGAATTCCTGATGGCCTAATTATTCTCCTACATAGAAAACGGAGACATTTACTTATGAGGCAGTTATACAAACTTCCCTTACAGTAAACACAGAGAAACGAGCATTTTTAGACATGATTCATCTCATCCTAAAGCAGCTGATTAGTATATACCACACAAACCACACTCTACAAATGCCTGCAGATATCTAAAATTAGGTGAACCTAATCACACCATAATTACCGTAAACTGCCTCTACAGTCAACAGAAATAGGCAACTTCATCACGCGAACCAGTAAGACCTGAATTTCAGTCTGGAATTGCCCCCCTCTGTTTCCACTGACATGGTGGGGAGATAATGCATCTCAGGAACAACTGTCAGTAGGTGCAATCAAACAAGCTATAAGCCTCCATGGGTAGAAAGCCTCAAAAGTCAGTTTTCTGTCCAGGTCTGTCAAATAGACAACAGATGGACCTTAACTGTTTACCCCCTTTGGCAATGTAGTCCCCAGCATGTGAGTAAGGGTAAAATGGCAACTTCAAATTGCAAGAAGTTGAGCGTTTCTTTTTTCTTTTTTTCTTTTCTTTTTTTTTTTTTTTTTCTAGAAAACAACAATACACTAATATCTTTTCCTACTATAATACAAAGTACATGAGGCATTTTACAATGCAAGTTGAAACCAGCATACTCACTGATCCCACTGCCAAGGACCTTAACATCGAGTGTAATTGCTACATGTCAAGTGCATTGTACTGAGCTACTAAACAAAAAATTCAGCTTATTTCTAATGGGATCCTTTGGAACTGTAAGGTTCCAGGACAGCAAGATTAATTCCTTGGAGATGAATCAGGAAGACTGAAACTAAAATTATCCATCTGAACAGATTTATTTTATGAACAGGGGATGCAAAACAGTAGATACTGAAAACTGCTCACAGATTGATAGTTTTGGTTTGGACACAGCAGTGAGCCACTGATTGATCTGAGCTTATCAAAAGCAGAAGGAAATTCAAGGCTGTTTCTACACAAATTTCTAGTTGGCTCTCTATCTTGTTCCTAGCAGTAACAGATGATTCAGAAAAAGGTGCAAGAATTTCATATCATACATATGTGTCGTAATCTACTCTCTACATTTCATCAGTATCTATTTCTATCAGTAGAGATTAGTATAAGCCTTGAGGTGTACAACTTTTTAAAAGGTTGAAATTAAATATGATTAAATATTCTGAAGATCAAAACATAATTTTTCATATTATTGTCTTCAATTCCAAGATACATTTATTATTAATTCTGTTTCTAAAAAAATTCAATCTCAGCCTTTATCACACTTCTTTTATATGAGAATTTCTTCCTAAAAGTCTCTGATCGCTTTTCTGTGAAACTCTCCTTGTTCAGTTACACTCTTTGAGAGGTGATCAGCACTGAGTGAATTTTCTTCAGTGTTAACCATTCTCTTCCTTATTTGATCTTATTTTGTTTGGTTTGCTATCAGTTGCAGGTGATGCAAAGGTCTTCCACTTGCTTACAAACAACATCATTTCGGGGTGGATTTGGGGTAGCGCATTTTAAACTATGTAAAATGTATTAAGTGCATAAGTATTTCAAAAGTGGACCTAGGAAAAGATACTAACTCATTCTTTGCTTAAAAAATAAGAAAGAAACACGACAATGGTACTATTTTTAGTCTGTATTTTTCTGTTGCTTCTCTAAGTATACCTTTTTAATATATTTATTATTACCAACTCTTTTTGCTTTTGCAAAGAGAAACGACACTTGTTTTATTATCAAATCACATATTCCAAACATATTTCTGATGCTGTGATTGTGGCAATGTAACTATCAATTTGTTTAGCAATTTGATTTACTTTTGAAGAAATAGTTGATTTTTTTTATAGCAAAGTATTTCTGACAGGTAAAGTGGATTGTTTTGCTGTCATTTACTTAAGTATTTTTTCTATTTAAAAATTAATTATCTTCATTATTGCAGAAAAATAAGTGAAATGTTTGCTTGCTGCATTTCTTAATTAGCATGGACATGAAATATTGCTTATCATAGTTACAGTGTTCTGTCTTGCTCAATAAATTTTTTCATCGGTCATATTCAGTACAAATTGTTTGAGCATGGCCATAAAACCTTTTAATAATACCGTTGGAGGATTTGAACTGCTTTATTATTTGAACTGCTGTGACCACAGAAATAAAGACCAATTCACAACGTGGCATTTTAACAGAGGACTTTGGCTGTTCCTGTAGCTCAGTTCAGCTCCATTATTTTGATATTTGATATTGCCTACATATGTTTAAACTGGAGTTTACATATGCACCCAGAAACACAGCTGTGAAAAAGCAAAGCTGACATATCTGATGTTAAAAAATACGGCAAAATATGTAAAGAAGTCCCTGTACAACAAACTCCCTGGATAGCATATGATGAAATTTTCATCCATAAGAGTAATTGGCTTTAGCATAAGGTTTTCTGGACTGGATGTGCTTTGTCAGTATAATTGTAAGTGTATTTTGACCTTTCTCAGTGCTTTGGTAATTTGGTCAGTAACAACCTCCGCATCCTCTTGAGCTGGTGCTGATAAAAATGGTTATCAAGTAACATCTGTAAACAAAGGGGATCTATAAACCCGTGGATATCCTTGCTGATCTTTCTTAAAGTCTGCCACCTATCTGAGCTGAAAAGCTTTCCAGTTGTGTAGCAGTCTAACTAGCTCTACACTGGGATTTAAGATTTAAATTATTTTTCTCGCAAAATAGTCTTAAATCTGACTTTTTCATTATCCTGCAGCAAATCTGGTTTAACAAATTTTTCTTTTTGTATTATCTCTCTCCCAGCCTTCTCCTAGACTTCTGTGCTGAACAACTTTCCATGGGCACCAACACAGGTCTTTAAAGAGCTGAACATTTTTGTTTGATTGTATTGTATGTTTTTCAGAAGTGACTGTCTAATTTTGCTATAGAACAAGAAACAACTCTCTTTTAGCCAGAAAATGAAAAAAGATGCTTAATAGTTGTAAGGACTGCAAGTGAGTAACAAGACCAACAAGATAATTAAATGTACTTCTAAAAAAAAGGAGGTGTAAGTATTAATATTCTGCTCACGGATTTTTATTTCTTCAGCATAAACACAAAATCTTAAAAGTATATTTGTTAATATAAAACAACTTAAAAGGGAAATTCCTTTATCTCTTTGAAGGGCGTTTTCTTGGTTTTGTCCTGGTTGGCCTTTCGGTAAGTGACTGGTGACTTACAAACAAGTTATAATAGAGCAACACTTGCTATTTTTTCCTCCAACAAAATACAGTTGGATTTTCCAAATTTCATTAAGGCATTCTTACATCCTTCCTTCTGTTGGCATACCTCCTATATTAAAGATATCAACCTATTTCTCAAACATCCATCAGTTTTTACACCTTTGGAGCCCTTGGCAGAGAAGAGTAAGGTTAGACTCCAAGAAGCACTAACAGCATGTAGCAGGTATGTGCTGAAGGATAAACAATATTACACAGGGGAAGGATTTTGAAAGATCTATTATCTGAAGGGTTTTCTTTCATAGTATATGTCAGCGTATTACACAGAACACTGGTGGCACTTGTCTAGGTGTGAAGGCAGAAGGCACCACATCCTGCAAGTACGCTGCCAGGGCTTGTTAGTGGCATTCAGGAAGCACTCAAAGTGACACGGGGCTAACCGCATCCTCAGATGACACTGCCAGAAAGGAACATATTTCTGAGGTTCAGCAAGGCTGATTGTGAAATCCTGGCATGCTGAACTCAACAGGGATTTTAACACCACCTGAATGGATCTGAGATTTTACCTCACATTTTTCGTTATTTTAAATTGTATTTAAATAAAAATATTATTTCTGCTATAATAGATGATGAATATATGTGAATATATGTTATTAGTCTTAAATAAAATTTTGGCTTAAACATAGTAGCACTGTTTTATACATACTGAAAAATTATAAGTAACACTGTATATGCCTAAGAAACTGCTTTTATTTTTATCCATTTAAACAGTACCTTCATATACAGTGAAAGCTACAGCCTATCTAATAAAAACTATTTGCATATTTGTGAAACCAGTACAAAAACTAAGCCATCTACTAATTGTTGCAATACTGCTGCAGATGATTATTTAGATATAAGAAATTCCAAAAACCAAATGACAATCCTCAAAGAACAGGAAAACATGACATCTACTTCTTTATAAAGCATCTATAAAGCATGCCATGGAATCAGGAAAGCAATTTTATCATAAATCTATACCTGAATACATTTTGTACTGGATGTCACCTTTTAAACTACTGAGAACTGAAGGATATGTCATATGCTATTTGAAAGTAATTTCTTACAAATATATAATAAAGTCTAGAATTTGACCTAAAACCTCAATGCAATGCTCATTTAGCCATTCACAGAATATCTGTTTCCCAGACTGATATCTTGGCCAATACTTAAATGCAATGAAAATATTAAAAAAAAAAAAAAAAAAAATCTAAGTCATCTCCAAAAAGTGCATAAAATTTAAATGAAATACAGCTAATGCATTATAGATGAATGCAGATAAACACAAACCAAGTAATATTTTATTCAGACTTCAGTATTCTATTGACTAAGGAAAAAAATCCTGCTGTGGTTCAAAGGTGAAATCATGACTCACTTATCATTTTTTTTCATACTGGAATATTTTAGCAGTCTCTACAGCTGAAGCCTACAGAAGCATTGGACATGTTTGCATATAGGGTACTGCCAAACAGCAGCTATAACTGATATATTCAAACAGTTCACTGTCCAAAATATCCTGATGAGTAAATAAGTATGAAATGTAAGATACACCCTATCTCCCATACTGGACACCAGTTACTTCAGGATTTTTTTTGAAGTACTGCAGGAATGCTTATTAGTTTTTGGAATCTTACTGGATGAGCTGAACATCAAGTGCATTCAACAGTCAGACATCACTGCTTTTTGAAATAATAATAATAATAATTCAGAGATGTTCAGGTTTTGCTTGTGACCACTGTCTTAGAAGAGCTCAAAGTTCACTTGTGTATAAAACAGAACCCCCTTGTCATTTTTTATAGATTTTACTGACAACAGGAAAGTTCAAATGGCTAAGAGCAAGGCAACAAACAGATTCCGTAAGACAGATTTAAATGTTAGTCAGCTATAAGAGATTGCTTATGTACTTGAAGAACTGATTGCTGCCCCTTCCATGAAAACGGTTTTTCACCAAACCACAGCAAAACCAGTGAAACAAGGAATTTTAGCTGTATAGTTATTCTTCTAAGGTGACTAAAGCCTTATTTATATAAATGTGCAGGTTGTGCTGGATCAGTTGTGCTGGATGATCAGAAAGAATACATAACCTGTTAGAATAGTTTCACATTTGACACAGCTGCTTGATAAGTTGTAAAGTAATAGACTTTATTTCATTATGCTGTGTTCGGCACATCAAATACTGGAATATTGCCTTGCTGCTTTGTACCATGAACTGAGATGTGTTACAGTAATGACAAACGGGGTCTTAATCACTATTTTGGTCAGAATACTTACACATTTCAGGAAATGAACTTTCACATTTTCCCATTTATTATCATTTATAAGTTCTACATAATTGTCGTGGCATTTATCGGCATCAAGCAACTTCATTTGTTTTATAGGTGACTTTTCTCAAAGTGATTTTCCTATAAAAGTGCTAAGTGGAGCTGGATTGCACTGTCCCTCTCGCCACACCAGACTGCAGTCTCTGCTAGCAAGCTTTTAATGTTTACAATAATAAAAATTATGCAAGAGAAGGGTCAGATATATTTATTTCTGTGGCAAATAATATATCTCACGCACTGAATACCAACTGCAAGAACATGGATAAAAATGCTTCACAGAGGGACTTGTCCATAGCAGTTAACAGTGAAGAATCCTATTTCTACACAGAAAATACTCTGGATTCCTCCCCACACTGCCGGATCCTTAGGGTAAAAGACCATTATATTAAAATAGCTCCAATCCTAAAGTGTTTGAGACATCTTCTGGAAAGAGAGAAAGTCTGTGCAAAACTCTGGAGGAGGTCAAATGGGGGAGGGAGTAGCTATTTCTGAACTACATGTGACTTTCCCACAGGAAGTTATTCCCACCCCACCTTGGCACTGGCGAGGCTACAGCTGGAGCTGGAGTATGTCCTGGCTTGGGCTCCCCTGCATGAGACAGACATCTGCATACTGAAGCAAGTCCAGCGAGGGACACCAAGGGGACTGGAGAGCCGGAGCACATGACGGGTGCATCGAGAGCTGTGACAAAGCATGGCATATTGGACATTTTTATTCTCCGCACCTGACAGCGTATAAAAGATGGTGTTTGTTATTAGCTAATAATAAGTGCATTTCCCTGAAAAAAGCGTATGATTTTAATGCTATATTATTAACATTTGCTTTTAAAATATGACTAAAAATGTATCTTTCCATTGCCATACTACTTTATCTTTGTGGATTATCCAGAAGAAATTTCATTTTCTAGCACCCTGTGAGATACTCGAGTATTCATTATTATCCACAGTTCCGAGAGAAAAAAGTTAAAGTGACTTGCTCAGGGGCAGTGAACAAGCTGTTAGAGTGAGGGGCAGAACACAGGTCTTTATTTGAACCCACAGCTAATCTTCTAGTGTAAAAAATAGTTCTGTTACAGTGAACTAAGACCTCATGTTAACAAACACTAATATTTTTTTTAAAATAATAATGTACTGTTGTGCTTGTAGCAAGAACCAGTCAATTCACAACAAAGAACAGAGAGACTATGAAACCCACACAGCAAAAAGAACATAACCACAGAGAAAATTGTGTTTGTTTTTAACGATTTTCCATGAAAATTATGGCATCAGAGCTGATCTCCCTTGGTGGCAGAGAATAACAGGAAAGATTTTGACAGGAATTGTTCTGGTGTCTTTGTTCTCTTTGGAACATTTACTCCAAAGTTTCAGAGCACACCTAACTGGATTATCACTTAGAATATAAAGATTAATTTATAGAGTCATAGAATCATAGAATGGTTTGGGTTGGAAGGGACCTTAAAGATCATCTAATTCCACCCCCCTGCCACGGGCAGGGACACCTTCCACTTGCTCACAGCCCCGTCCAACCTGGCCTTGAACACTGCCAGGGAGGGGGCAGCCACAGCTTCTCTGGGCAACCTGTGCCAGTGTCTCACCACCCTCACAGGAAATAATTTCTTCCTTGTATCTAATCTAAATCTACCATCTTTCCATTCAAAACTGTTACCGTCCATCCTATCACTACAAACCCATCTTTCCTGTAGCCCCTTTAATTACTAGAAGGCCGCTCTAAGGTCTCCCCAGAGCTTCTCTTCTCCAGGCTGAACAACCCCAACTCTCAGCCTGTCCTCACAGGGGAGGTGCTCCAGCTGTCTGATCATCTTCGTGGCCTCCTCTGGACCCACTCCAACTGATCCAATGTCCTTCTTATTTGGGGGCCCCACAGCTGGACACAGTACTCCAGGTGGGGTCTCATGAGAGCAGAGCAGAGGTGCAGAATCACCTCCCTCAACCTGCTAGAGGCAATTCCCTTGATGCAGCTCAGGATACCATTGGCTTTCTGGGCTGTGAGGGCCCACTGCTGGCTCACAGTCAGTTCTTCATCCACTAATACCCCCAAGTACTTCTCCACAAGGCTGCTTTCAGTCTACTCATCGCCCAGCCTGTATTGGTCCATGGGACTGACCCAACCCATGTGCAGGACCTTGCACTTGGCCTTGATGAACTTCATGAGGTTTGCACAGGCCCACCTCTCAGCCTGTCAAGGTCCCTCTGGGTGGCACATCCCTTTCCTCCATCATGTCAGCCGTACCACACACCTTGGTGTCACTGGCAAACTTGCTGAGGGTGCGCTCAATCCCACTGTCCAAGTCACTGACAAAAACGTTAAACAGTGCCAGTCCCAATACTGACCCCCGAGGAACAACACTTGTCACTGGTCTCCACTTGGATGTTGAACCATTGACTCTATGAGTGTGACCATTCAGCCAATTCTTATCCACCAAGTGGTCCATCCATCAAATCCATGTCTCTCCAGTTTAGAGTCAAGGATGTCATGCATGACAGTGTCAAACACTTGCAGGATAAACCCTCAGTGAAGCCATGTTGGCTGTCACCAATCACCTCCTTATTTTTCATGTGCCCTAACATAGCTTCCAGGAGAAACTGCTCCATGATCTTGCCAGGCACAGAGATGAGACTGACTGGCCTGTAGCTTCCCAGGTCTTCCTTTTTTTCTTTTTAAAAAATGTGGTTATATTTCCCTTTTTCTAGTCAGCAGGAATTTCACCAGACTGCCATGACTTCTCAATTATGATAAATAGTGGCTTAGTCACATTGTCTGCCAGTTTCCTCAGGACCCACAGAAGCATCTCATCAGGTCCCATGGACCTGTGCACTTCCAGGTTCCTTAGATGGTCTTGAACCTGATCTTCTCCCACAATAGGCAGTTCTTCCTTCTCTCAGTCCCTGCCTTTGCCTTCTGCGTCTTGGGTGGTGTGGCTGGAACACTTGCCAGTGAAGACTGAGGCAAAACAGTTGTTGAGTACCTCAGCCTTCTCCATAACTCATACCGATAATAAGGTCTCCTGTTTCCTTCCAGAGAGGGTCCACATTTTCCCTAGTCTTCCTTTTATCTTCGATGTACCCATAGAAGCTTTTCTTGTTGCCCTTGATACCCCATGTCAGATTTAATTCTATCAGGGCTTTTGCCTTCCCATCCTCATCCCTGGCTGCTTGGACAGTTTCTGTGTATTCCTCCCAGGCTACCCATCCCTGCTTCCACCCTCTGGAGGCTTCCTTTCTGTGTTTGACTTTGTCTAGGAGCTCCTTCTTCATTCATGCAGGACTTCTGGAGGTTTTGCCTGAATTTCTCTTTGTTGAGATATATCACTCCTGAGCTTGGAGGAGGTGATCCTTGAATATTAACCAGCTTTCTTTCACCCTTCTTATCTCCAGGGCTTTATCTCATGCTGCTCTGCTAAGCAGATCCCTGAGGAGGCCAAAATCTTCTCTCCTGAAGTCCAGGGTAGTGAGCTTGCTGTGTGTTGTCTTCATTACCCTAAGGATCTTGAACTCCACCATTTCACAGTCACTGCAAACAAGGCTACCCTTGAGCTTCACACTCCTGAAGAGAACAAGGTCCAGCATGACATCTCTCCTAGTTAGTTCCTCTATCACATAGAGAAGGAAGTTATAATTCCAGGAACCTCACTGATTGCTTATGTTGTTGTCTCTCCAACAGGTATTGGGGTGGTTGAAGTTCCCTATGAGGACCAGGGCTTGTGAACATGAGGCTGCTTCTACCTGTCTGTAGAGGACCTCATCCACTTGGCTGAGTGGCCTATAGCAAACTCCCACTATAATGTCACTTTTCCCTGCCTTCCCTTTAATTGTGACCCGTGGACTCGCAGTTGGCTCCTCACCCTTCCCCAGGCAGAGCTCCATGCACTCCAGCTGGTCACTGACATAGAGAGTGACACCCCCTCCTCGCTCCCCTGCCTGTCCTTCCTAAGGAGCCTGTATTCTTCCATGCCAACACTTCAGTCACAGGAGCCATCCCACCACATCTCTGTGATGCCAGTAAAATCGTAGCCCTGCAGGCATGTGCACATCTCTGACTCCTCTTGTTTATTCCCCATGCTACATGCATTTGCATAGAGGCAAGTGATATAAATATAAATAACTGAAATAAAGTGTTTAATGTCTGTTTACATCAGGCTTCAAACTCAGAAGTCATGGATAGAGAGATTGTGAATAGCAGTTTAATAATCACAGAAAAATCAAACTTTACCCAATGCTTTAAGAAGATGTACCCCACAACCTTTCTGCTTAGATGTAAAAATCGAAGAAACAAAATAAAATTTTCTTCAAAAAATAAATTTGAGCATTCCAGTCCAAAGGATAAGGCACTGGACTGTTACCTGTAGCGGGACATGAGGAACTGATGCTTGGGAAGTGGGCTACTAGACCATAATCCATGTCTTCCAAAAGGTTTCTTCTTGTGCTTTTCTGCTGCTGATGTTGTATCAGGCCAGTTATTATATATATAAAATTCTGCTTTTTGTACAATATCATATACATCACCATAAAATACAGAGAAAATCGGGGTTCTGCTCATCTAGAATAAGAAAAAACCTTAATGCTGGAAATTTTTAAAACTTGATTTTGGTGTTCATCCTAACTAATCTGAGTAATGGCTAACAGGAAGAAAAGAAAGAGAGAAA
This sequence comes from Athene cunicularia, assembly GCF_003259725.1. NCBI lineage: Eukaryota > Metazoa > Chordata > Aves > Strigiformes > Strigidae > Athene > Athene cunicularia. The sequence continues at coordinate 70,759,080 of NW_020799092.1, forward strand.
AATGCTATTGTAGTTGCTTCAGTGTAATGTTGTTCCTCTTATTTGAAATAATTTTCAGATCTTTTCCCTTCTGTGATAACCAGTAAGAACAGTAAGTGGTGAAGATACTCACTTTGCCCAAGGGATCCATTAAGAAATGCTATAACATTATACCAAGTGACTGAAGATACTCACTGTATTGTAATCCTTCATTTTCAAGATACCTTTCTTTTTTTATTCCCAGAATTATTGACTGCGGCTTTCACACTATTGTGCTACAGAAGAATGAGACTTAAAGCAAACACCTTTGAAAAACAGCAGAGTAGATGTAATATTCTCTGATTTTTTTAATTCCATCCTGACTCTGTCTTCTTATAAGCCTCATTAAATACATAAAAACACAGGGGACTTCCTGGAGGATAAGAGGGTTCAAGATACTGGAAAAAGTACTAGAAACATCAAGATTCAAATATCAAAGGAGGCACAAACCACTCCAATCTCTGTATGATTGAGAATGTAGGCAAATGATCAAACAAGGTCAAGTCATAGTAGTGAATAAAGTCACCTCAGAGCAGCCAAAGAAGTACCACCAGTTGCATGGACTCTTTGGCCTTTCCAGTAAAGGATGATGAAGCAAATTAATATAATCTCATGTCTGAATAGGCTAAAAATACATGCACTGTTCTGCAGCTGCTCAGCATTAATTTTTTATATCACTGTAACTCATCTGCTTTCAAACATCAGTCCTCTGTTTTTAGTTACCACCACCAAACTTCTCCAACATTCTCCTGACTTATCTATCCAGTCTTCCAGACTTCTAGGAAGAACTATCTCCTACCATGCACTTTTGCAATGCACATGAAATGTGGTGACTGGTTATTTTGTGGAATTCTAGTTTCTGTTGAAATAAAAAATAAATTAAAGAAAAAAAAAAAGTAGAACACTGATTCATATTTACTAATATGTTTCCTGCCTGCATTTTTCACAGGTATCCTGTCATGTTTTCATGGGGTGGCAAAACCCCATTATCTCAAAGACAGCTTTCCTGTTTGCAAATATTACTCTTGGATTCACATTTTCTGGTTATTCTATAAAAGCAAACATCTATTTTGCACAGAACTCATCCCTATCCATCATTTGTATAGGTGCAAGTGACAGCATTCAGACACAAAAAATAACTCTAATGCATTCGTATCTGTAGCTCTGGTGAGTTCTGCATTCATGGCACATCTCTACTGTAGTTCATTGCTTAGTAAAATACTTTGAGCTATAGTACTTGAAAAGCACTAAATAATCCGTAACAGAATACACACCGAACAATCTTATATTTAAAGATTAATGTTTCTTCCAGCTGAATAACTGTCTTACAGAACTGTCTGTTCCTGTGCAGCTGCTGTATTTAGATTGTGTGAATTAAAAATAGGGAGAAAAGGTTAATATGGAAACATTTTGCTTTGTAACAATTTACCTGCATGCTACACATGGGGTACACATGCTCAGTGGGGAAATAATGCATGAATTTTAAAAGGCCTTAATTTCACTGATTCTCTGATACAACTAGTTTTCATTTTGATGTTGTTTTTTCTCCAACTGCTAACATTTCTGTACCTTGTATATTACAATATTTTACACTATATTCCTCACACTTTATTGTCTTAAGAGAAGCCTTGCACATTTGCCTGCACAGTGAAAGAAACCGCAAAGTTAAAAGCAAGTCTGGGATAGGATAGCGTGGGAGGGACAGAGGTGAGGAGCACATTCACTTCTGCCATCTCTATGAGAAACTCAGACAGTTCTACTGAAATCTGTAACTACATGAAAGACAATTGCCGAAAGAAACACTGAGCCAAACCTCCCATTGAAATTGCACAAAATATCAGATGTAGGAAGGAAATCATTATACCGTTTTTACCACCAAAGCATCAACAGAAGTGAGAACACTTTCTTTTCTGGTTTACTCTTTAATGTGAGAGAAACATTAACTCTAAACTAACAATAACCTTGTAAATTGTCACTCCCCACAATCTGCAGCCCTTGTGCATCAATATAAAAGAAAGGCTGACGGCAGAGAGGGTTAACTACTTCTGGGTTTTGAAATGGTGAAGTCCAAAACATTCTCCATCCAGTACAAACATGGAATAAGTGCTAACTCTCAGGAAACCCTCAACCCTCTCCAAGTCCATTGGTGACGGCAGAAGAACATGTCCTGAGGTTGAAGAAAGGAGGTGCACAATGAGATGCAATCTACAAACCAACTCCTGCTCCAGGGCTGCATCTATTCCCTCAAAATCTTTTGTATTATATAAATGTCCACATATGTGCAAAAGGATTGCTATTCTAAGTACACACACACAAGTTGGCACCCAGGAATATTAAGAACAATTTAATAAACATTGCTTAGTAGCCTGAAATTATCAATGGAATCACAGAGGCAAATTGCAAGCAAATATATATCACACAGTTCCTGATATCAGCAGTGATTTCAAGCTTTGTTGTTAACTCAAAATAAATTAAAACTGAATCTTTCCAATTTCCAAATACCAAAATATTCTGATGTTTCTATTAAGTCCCAAATGTTCTGAACAGGCAGATGCAACCTGTATTATTATTCTCTACTACTACGGTACCAGCAGTTGTGGCAAGTGAGAAGAGCACAGCAATACGCTATGTGCTGTAGGATGCTGCAGCAGAAAAAGGCTCAGCTCTGAAAAGCTTAAAACCTTCACAAAACTGCAAGAAGGACAGCAAAAAGGTGCAATGAGCAACATAGGATCTTGGGATTAAAAGAACCATCTGTCCAAAGATGTGACCATGGGATAGTAGTACTTCTGACTTTTACAAGCCGTGCACTAACTAATCAGCTGGGTCTTCTTTTCTTACATTATTCAATAGCATAGTTCACTACTGACTGTCCATTAGCAACTGCTTTCACTTTCAGTCATAAGGAATTTTCACTGACAATGACCTACAGGGATGCAAAAAATTCATTCCCACTCAAACCTTTTACTCACATTTGTTGCTCTAAGTACCTATGAATGATTTTAAAGTATTTGTGCTAGAGGAATTTAAAGTAAGGCATTTACCAAGATCTGCACATGTCCTATATACATTGCACTACAAGTGGAAATGATCTATGGCCACATTCAGACTCAGAACCCCATGGCTTAACATTTTTATGTTACTGAGAAGTTTGCCTTTGGCTGTCCGAGCTTAAAAATCAATTTGCTACTTTAAACTTTATGCTGCTGATGTCATTTTTTATTGTTGAACTCAACAAGCTGAAAACCTCCAAGAACAAGACTATGAAAAATTGCTTCCCACTTACCACAATTTAAAGCAAAAGGTGACCAGAGTTTTCGAGTCTTTGGTTTATCTTTGCACTTGCTCAGTCTAATTTCTTGTAAGGATCTTGTCACTGCAGGATCTCAACTTCATGATGAGTAGAACCACATTTGCGTCTCCAGATAAAGGGTTTGGCTCTCACATGCTCTGTTCATATCCTTTTCTACTTTAACAAACTCCTAATACCTCTCTCTATTTTCAGTTTTATGACTGACTTTTATAGATCAATTTCTGCTCTCAGCTATGCTTACTACTGAAGTTAGAGATTTATAGCAATATAATCAAAGATGAGATTTTACGTCAATGCCTATGAAGCCATTTTCCTAAAAAATTAAAAAAAAACCAAAAACAAAAAACAAAAAAAACTTGACATCTACGGTTCCTAAATAATTCTTGGCAACATTTTGATACTGAATCTGGTTTTCTTCATGTCTCGCTCTCCTTTGCATCTCAGAACGAAGATACAAATTGCATATACCTGCCTGAAATGTTAAACGTGTAATGAAAAATCATTCATCTCTACCTGGGATCTGCTGCCTCCTTTTCCTCATTCCTTCAACAGAGGGAATGATGTATCTGCATGACCTGGTAATATAAATAGCAAGGAAATGAAGTTTTCCCCTCCTTTTCCAGACCCCAGGCTCATGCTGTTCCCCTTAGAGCCTATCAAACATCACCACTTTTCCATACACACTCAGCCAAGCCATGGCTGCAGCTCCGCTCATGAGCCCTTCCAAGCCATACACAGGGCTTTATTATTTGTGTAGGCCTTTTCCAATCAGTAGGACTGCCTTCTCTCATGCTAACAGTGCCAGGCAATCAAAGGGCACATTATCGTTATTTCAGTGTGAGAGGACAGAGAACGATTTTGCTAATTGACAATGTTTTCACCATTTGCTGACAATCAGCAGACTAGATCTGGCCTGAAGCCCTTGATGCTGAAAAGCCCTGGCTTACACTTTTCATTCCTCATGGTGGTAAACTGAAATGACTGCGCATTATAAACAGATATTTGGTGAGAACCTCTCCATTATTCCACTTTTATTTTTCTTCTATAGGCAGGCATTTAATTTAAGTTTCCTTCTATTAGAAAGCTTATCTCTTTTTTTTTTTTTTTTCCCTGTACCTGTATTTATGCAACAGATGATTTTGTGATATCTAAATGTTTCCTGTCATTCTAAACTGATTGCCTCTATGACTGTGCCATTTGTTGTCTGAAATTAAAGCTCTGAAAATGTCAGTGTGTAAGATACAGTATCTTAGCTTTACTTATATAAGCCCATAGAGTCTCTCTTCAGATTCTTGTTTTTTTAAACGTGTTTGAATGGAACTATAAAACAAGCCTCCTGCAAGAACTGGTAGGTCAGTGAATGGTTATTCTTTCAGTAGGAGCAATCACACAGTGTCACAGAATCTGTCAGATGGACAGTGTTAATTCTTTGGTGTTTGCCTGGTAATTACAGAGCATGGGAAAACGCCTCTTAACCCAGAGGCAGAAATGGAAAGAGCTGTAACTACAGTCATTGACACACTGTAATAGCAACTCACTAGTGCCCTGAACAAGTCAGCGGTGAGATTAGTGTTCCCAAAGTCAATACTTGCCTGTAGATACTGAAGCATATCTTCTGAGATCCTGTGGAAAGTTAGAATGAGGAGTAGCTGCATTCATTCAGATACTGCAGTTCTATTTATTGAACTGCAACTTCTCCTCCTCCTGTTCTAGGAGGTACAAAACCCTCTTTCCCTCTGTGCAGGCTCTGCAGCAGGAATGGTTTTGAATAACTCATCCTGAAGAATCCATCTGAGAACTCCTAACTGTGGTTTTGCACTCAAGAACAAGGCTTTCTGACTGACAAATTCTTCTGTTTGTACCACAGTCCCTAGGCTGGGGATGAGAGGCAGGAGCAACAACCCTTCTGCAGATTTGATATTAGGTTATTTCCAGGAGACCTTTTCAGATCCTCTCAACCAAGATATTTTCCCCTTTATAACGTAAGGCTTAGAAAGACAAGCATAATTTCTGTCTATCCAACTGTTTCAACGTACAATAGCAGGAGACACACCTGTGGGAATGGGATCAGCAATACCAGTGCCTGGGCTGATGGGACAGGTTTGGGGCAAGCAAAGGACAAGACCTGTGTGGGCTCTGGTTGGGACCACAGTGCGCACACACAGCCGACTCAGTGGACGACTATTCTCAGTGCGAAGTAGTTGTGTGTATTGGGAAAATACTAGTTTTTTTCTTCTTAGTAATAACACTTTTCCTTCCCACTCCCAGCACCTAGGTCACCAGGAATTTTATTCATGTCCTGAAGAGCTTTAAGGTCAGTGTCATTTAATACAGTGCATTGAAGGCACACCTGATTATAATCGGCAGCAAAGAGAGAAGCTACTAGAAATCTGTCATGTAATTGAAGTGTCATATAGAATTAATTGTTTCAATTTTAATGCTACTGCTTTTTGATAGTGCTGGAAAGTTCATTTTAAACTAGTATGGCAGAAAATGTTTCTTGCATTACTACCAGCTTTTATGGAAACTTTTGAACTGTGCTTAAAATAAAACTGGAAATTGAATATTCTTGTTTTCCCTTCTGTGATATTGCTGGATTTGGTTAAACAGTAAAAGAAATGGATGGTTGATATTATGATTAAGATCTGGAGAAAGCCAGCAAGAAAGACAGGGAAGAAGGAACATCACTTTCTGACTAGCCTTGGATAGTAGGTAAGGAGTCTCAGGTGAGAATTCTCAGCACATACTAAAGTCAGATTTTTTAAAATCCTCCCTTTTTGAGATTTACATAGTGAAATTTTTTTAGATAAATTCAGCTGTATGGATGCTTGATCTTCAGCCTCCTAATAGAAACAGCTGTCCTAACAAAGGCATAAGAAGCTTTAGATCTCTAAGCCCCTGACCGCGTTAGGCAATGATCACAGACTTACAATATGGCTGATGTTACGAAGAAATACTGAGTAGTTACTGGTTCAGTGATCACCACTAATCCCGTGCTCTGACTGAGACAAGAATTTTGCGAAGAAGACAAGTGATTGGGGGGCATTGAGGAAAAGGAGGTGGCAAACTGCAAGCAAATTTTGGTATTTTAAAAAGAGATAAAATTGAAAAGAAAAATTCTTATGGTGCTATTCCGGGACATGACCCAGACTGAGATAGTTTGCTCATACAGAAATACACGTGGATGGCAGTAAGAGAACATTCTTTCTACGTGGACTTACTGCCCAGAGAGGAACATAGGGCCAGTTTCAGTTAGAGGCAAAATAAGTAGATGTCCACAGCGGCAGACTGTCCTAGTAAGAGGTGTCCATGCTGCCAGCTCTCCTCAATGGCATGGTCCTGAGGCGATGTCCTTGCTGCTGGTAATGCAGCAGCCTGAGTGCATGAGAGAGGACAGCGGAAACAGAGGGCAGTATTCCCAGTCTTGCCCCACACTGTAGCAGCCATAGAGAGCTTTTGTCTTTTCTTTTACTTAGGGCAAAAATACTCAGTTTTGCCTAAATTGCAAAGCAGCATTAAACTGGTTCTGATGATGAACATTTTTCATTACAAAGTACTACTGAGAAATAACAGATCTGGGCTTCAAGGCTTCCAGTAAGCCTGCCCTATCAGTGGTGCACAATCTCCTGCATCATCCCTGGCTTTTCCTTGTCCCCTGCATCCCTTACTCCAGGTTTGTGAGTCTTCTAGCCTTATTCCAGTTTCACTTCTTCAGCACTTACTGTGTTTTGGCTCCTGCTTTTCTTTTCTACCTCTGCTGAACGTTTCCTTTTATCCTGTCTTGCAGAAATTATTCCAATTTCCATTGGGTCTTCTGCCACATCTTCTCCTGCCTTTACTTCTGTCCACCAAATCCCAATCACTGTTTTCCCACAGGCTCAGAGCTCCTGAAATGGTTCAAGTCTGAAAACAGTATTAAAGTCCAGCAACTAAAAGCAGTTCTGTAATAGGTAGTACCAGACCAAACCTGACCCATGTGTACCAGAACCCAAAGCACAGACAATTAATATTTTGCCGATTCTTACTTAATTTATAAGGTAATTCAAAAATATTGTCTAAACTTTAGTAGCCTGCAGCCCCTTCTTTATGTCAAATAATCCTTTACTTCCTGTGGAGTCTGTTGACTAAGAATCTCTCAAGCTTATTTGAACCTCTAGACATTAATCTTCTGAACTTCCAGCAATAGTTGTAGGATCCTGTAACAAATAACTTATCAACGACTTACAATTTTTTAAGAATACTTTCTTAAAATACATTGCAGAAGGGAGAATTTCACTGGGTTTCCATTCCTTCAAAATAGACATACTTGAGGCTGTTGCTTTAAAGCTTCTTGTTAATTTTAATTGATTATCACTTAATTTACAATTCTGTTTTTTTAGTATAAGCCGTATGGCAAAAGCTGCAGCTTGAATGATGAATGTGACAAACATAATGTTCTCTTCTGTGCGCCAAAACTCTCACTCTCAGAGATATCCTGTGAACAAACCTAACGTAGATTTTTTTTCTAGTGGACAAAGGTCAGATTTTATTCCCCCCAAAAAAAGAATTGTTGTTGAAAGTAATAGCTACCTTTTCTCCTTACTGCTAACTCATAAATTCTTTTCATGCTAATGAGTTGCAGGCATTCATTAAAGAAGGAATATATCTGTCTCTATAAAAAGATTTACATAATGGGACTATGCTTTGGCTTTAAGTACTTTGTTGGAGCCAAAGTCAGGAACTCCAACACTTTCTTTAGCACAATATGAAATTCCAGCTTGTCACTCACACCTTGAAGACCTCCCTGACCACTACAGCTCTTTACATACTTGTTCCCAGTGTTGTTTTCTTATGCCACTGATTTGTAATTAGAAAACCAGAGCACGCCCAACAAGAGTTCCTGCACCAAGGTTACTCAGTTTGACTATTTGGGACCATGTACAGCAGAAAGCACTCAGAGTTGACTAGAGTATTCATAAAAAAATATTAGATGCAGCTTATGGTGACATTTAGAAAAACATGCACAGCTCTGATCTTTAAATAGCAGGCTAACATCTTGGGAACAAAGTGGATTACAAAGTAAACCAGAATGGAAATTTAACTGAAAATTCTCACAGGGAATTGTATAAATCGCTCTTAGAGCTGCCTGCAAACATAATACTTCAGAAGGTGTACATGACTAACTTGAAAATCTTCTGAATTCCCAAAAATAAGGACTTAATTTATGGAAAACATATCTAAAGTGAAGAGATTTTTCAGTGGATAAAGTGTAAGGGATAGGATAATCAAGTTTCCAGCAGTACAGCTACTGCCACTGTGTCTGACTGAAAAAGAGTATATCAATAGAGATGTGAGCCAGACCATGCCTCCTGCTCCAGGGGCCAGAGAACAGACTGAAATTTATATCATTAGCTAGAATAGAAAGACTATTTGACCTTCACTCTCTGAATGGCATGTAGAACTTCTTCAACTTGTGATCAGTTAATTAACTGGCATTATTTCTATTCTACTGAGAAGAACATGGTTTGATGTTTTGAGGAAAGTGGCTTTACTGAAGAACTTGATTAACAGCAGAGAAGGTTGCTACAGTTTTAGTCCTATATTTTATTATTGTGGATATCATCCTAATATGCCCCACAGACTGAATAATTTACTCTTAAATTAGGGAGTACGTAGATGTCCCATGTATTATATTTAATACTAGCTTTTTCCTTGTTTGACCCTCACACCTGGGTAGTATCAAACACTTTTTTGTAAAGATGCACAAGTATTGAAAAGATGTAATCTCAGTATAGTCAAATCACCTGATGCTTCTAATTCTTTTATTGCAGTCACAAGTTGGCAGTAAGCTTTTCTGACACCACACTGAGTTGCTTTTTCAACAAGATTTTGCACACTACAAAATACATGCACAACACATACAAAGATAAGGTAAAAAGCTATCAAAATATGTCATTTAGACCCAATGACACCATCTAACAAAAAATAAAAATAGTTAATGTTAAATTTCTGATTTTATTAGATAATGAGATACCTTCTAGCAATAGGAAAGATGACTGATTCCAAGGACCTCTGCAGAGTGCATATATCACCAGTATCACATCTTTAAAATGGATTAGAATGGATTACAGAACTCAGAAAAGAAAAGCTGGTGGTTTATTCACTCCTGTAAGTTATTCAGTACTGGAACAGCTTTTGAGTCTTAACGGGAAAGATGAAGTTGTTGTGTGTACTTCTGTTGTGCTGAATAACTGTGCTGAAATACAAACTCTGATTACAAATGGGTTTTAAGCAATTTATCTTTTCTGATTCTGAAATTTAAATTGAAATGACCAAGAGGCAAAAAGGCTATCAGTTCTAGAACATCCTTTCTCACTGCCAAAGGCAACCCAATCCCATTAAAATCTAATGGACTCTCACCATTCACTTCAGTAGCAGTGGATCACATCCTTAACAGAATAAAAATAGGTTTTTTTTTTCAGGACTAACAAAGACACTGAATAGACAATAACATATAACTACAGGTTTAAAGATGAGTATCTTGTATTTCTCTCAAAGCATTTAGATTCTGTCTTCAAAAAACCCAAACCCTCTTTTTTAAATATAGCTTTGGTTTTGTCACATGTAACAAATGTGAGTGTCATGTCACACTGTGACTGAACTCAGCATAGCCATAGTAAAGACCTGTAACAGAAGGCAAAGGTTAGCTCCTAGAAAGGGAAACATGTTGTACATTTGCATTTACAGGAAATATGGTTGGGTTTTTTTCTTTATCCAAAGGCAGCGATTTCAATCATTTGAAAGCATTACAAAAATATGTCACATAGTATTCCAAACAGTGGCACCTTTATCCTGAAAATTAATCCATCAGGAACAATCTTGATGGGCATAAATCTTTGCCTAGCAGATCAACAATGCACCGATTTTCTCATTCAAATATAATGTATTCATCTAATAAAAAACATTAAGGGGTTTTAGTCTAGTCTAATGCTGCTATATTTTTCTACTTAAAAATGAAAATAAATTTATCAAATAGATCTGCTTTTTTTTAAAGTTTAGTACCTAATGCTTTGATCCACTTTTCCCAAAATTTCCTCCAAACATATCCATTAGGTATACCTTTGCCTTCACAAGCCCCACACTGCAGCTCAGAAAAGGTGAAATGATCAATCTTTACCACTGCATCCTGATTCTGTTCCTGTAGTCATTCATCTTGTAGACATTTTTGACTTGCATTCCATTTTTGAATTTGCACATTCAGCACCCAGTGTTTAAAATTCCTAATATTTTTAACTCTTTATTACCGTTGATGTTTAAAATATATATATATATATATATATATATATTACATATAAGCGTTGCCTCATCCAACCTGCTCTCCTGGAGGCTTGGAACAACAGGAAGGCAGGAATTATTTTTATGAGAAAGGATTCTCTTATCTTCCAGGAATCTTCAAGGGAAGAGGGGCAAAAGAAAATTGTAATTGGAGTGGTAGATTCACAGGGAAAGCCTCTTCCTTAATTAAGCGATCCTATTTTATTTTTTTAATTTCATCAAGTTAACATGAACAAATGTAAAAATGCAGTTAACATCCCAGTGGAGGAATTCCAACTACTACAATCTACTACAGGTGTACAGAAACTGATTTAGTGAAAAACATGGCAGGCATAGTTTTACAATTAAAAACTATTTTTGATCAGAATGCTCAGAAGCATTTCCTAGCCACCAACTGTCCACGTGATCCTCCCCCAACCATGCTTATTTGAGTTCTTATGCTCACAGATCACATCATCTTTGTCCTTCAGGCTTCCAAGTAGCAGTAACAAATCTTACCAAAATATTGGCAGTTTCCCTCTTTTGTTGATTGGGAAGGTTTTCTACAGCTGAACCCTCAGGAAGTCAGAGCTGCATCAGTTCATGTTTAGAAGATAATCATTATAGCAATAAATATGTAGAAATTTATTCTGAAGCTTCCAATCACTCAGGGCAATCTCTACACTTGAAAGTGCAAACATCTCCTAAATTCCAGCAATCTGAATAGGGCATAAAAGCCCTGAATAAGGATATTCTGCAAGCTTCAATAACCAAATTAATCTCAAGAACTTTTAAATTCAAGGATTTAATTTAATGGACTTCATCAGGGTTTTTTTGTCTATTTCTGACAGGAACAAAATGAAAAAAAAAAAAATTAGTCATTTCATCTGAAGGCTAATAATGTTTTATTGTGGAAAGATCTTTGCCCTCCAAAGGCAGAACATTCCTGCAGTCATTATTAATTCTGGGAAACGGTACCTTGCCTGACTACGATGCAGCGGTGCTGCTTGGTGCCACTGGCGCAGGGCTGGGGCTCAGCATTCGGATCACTGCGGCGCTGGAGCCAATAGCTGTTGGGCATTTGCCACTGCTACACAGCTCCTTTACATTGGTGTCAAAGTTCTCCCCATTTCCACAGCAAGATTTTTATGGACAAATCAATTAATTAACTACTGGCAGAAGATGTTTTTGAATTTACTATATTAATGCAGTCATGCCTGGGTAATTTTCTAACTCCAATCACCCCGCTTAACTCTCTGTTTGAACTGAGCTCAAAAGAAAGAGCCTACACTGACGAGGGCTCTGAGAGAGCTTGCATGTGTGTGCATATGGTCCAAAGAGTATCTCCCATAAACAGGAAGATGGAAGAGCAGGTGACACCATGTAGGATATCTAGGTATTAAAACAACCACCCAACATTTTTTTACACATCTTATAGACCGAGAACTTAGATATTAAAATAATAATTCAACAAACATTAAGGTGCACAGATAATCTTAAAAGAAATTTCCCTTTTCCTCTCTGATGCAGGTGTGTGTTGTCACAAAGCACTAATAAGGATTTTCTATTTCACCTGCAAGCTGGCAGGTGGCTGCAATAAATACCTGCAGGTATGCAGATCTGTATTTCAACCTGCAGGGCTCTCTGCGATATGTTACGATGAGGGGTACTATAAGATATCTTTATTATTATAAAATGATACTCAAACTCTTTCTACTCTCTGGAAATTCACAAAATGCTGTCTTTGACTTACGGATCTTTTAAACAAACTGCTGTAATCCCCACTCCAGGGAAATGCTGTCAAATGCCAAGAGGATGCATGCAGTCACAAACACCATCTTTCTCTAATTGAAATGAAAACTATTAATATAGCACCTCTACCATTAAAAACCTGGACTAAACCCCACACATTGGTTTATAGAACAACCTTCAATCTGCCCTGAGCTGCTGTTTGAACAAATCTCTATCACAGTGATTTTATTTCAGCACATAAATGGAATCAGTTACACTTCACTGAGTGCCTTTTTTCTCCCTCTTCTTTTTTTTTTAGATAATAGAACTGTCTCAAATTAATAGGCTGGTTTCAATAGCTTATGAATTCTGTCTACCCTTTAAATACAGAAGCACATTCTCTGCAGTTTAAATTTGTTTGTTCCTAGTATATACGTGCTTCCAAAAACTCATATACAAATAGAAATAGTACACTTCTATTCCAAATAACACTTAAAGTTAATAGTCCTTTGCTACTGCAACCATTTACAATGTCAAATATAATACTCACAATCTGATTAACAAGCTGTGCTTCCAGCATCTACTTGGATGTTCAATATAACTTCTATTCTTATTAAACCTAGCAGCATTTGCTCTTCATTCCAGTTCATTCACAGTCAATGCAAATGAAAGAAAAAGTTAAATTTTAATTAAGATGTGATTTAGGCTTGCTTAAGAGTGACAAGAGATGGTCGCGGTCCATTTGTTTTGTACATTCTTGATGGCTGCAGACTTAAAACATGCATGATTCAATATTATATGTAAAAGCATGCTCATTTGATTTAACAACACAATGATGAAGCTTTACCACAAATTATGCAGCAAAAATTTTCATGAGATTGTTCCAAGCATAAACTCATACAAAGAAAATTAAATATATAACACAGAAATATTATATATAAAAATATAAATTAAACTAAAAAGAATTTATCTGAGTGGTAAAGCCAAGTGCAATGGAATTGTGCCATATATGAGCACTAAATTCTGAACTGTATTCTAGGCAAGAAATATTCTGCATTTCACAGAATCACAGAATCATCTAGGTTGGAAAAGACCTTGAAGGTCATCTAGTCCAACCATTAACCTAACACTGACCATTCTCAACTACACCATAGTGCTATGTCAACTCAATTTATGCCCTTTATGCCACCAGGGATGTACACAGAGATGTGCTAAGCACAAGTACTAACCCAGACCATGTCTAAAGCACTGAGCGGCCACACACATGAACCAGAAGTGCTAAGGCATGATGCAACAGACCTTTTCAGGTTGCAAACTTGTAAACTGGCAATAGCTCCAAAAATAAATGGACATGTAGAGATTTGGCTATAAAAGGCTCAGAGCTAATTTTGAGCAAAAAGAAATAGGCCCCTTCATTCTCCCTTAAATAAAACTCTCCCTCAGTTTACTACTCAAACTAACAGGCATGGACTCATAAGAACATCTGTGGACATTAGCTGCTCTCTCTAGGTAAATCCATAGGTTTCATACAGACAAGCATGATTAAGGGTAAGCAGAATATAAAATTACATTGTAATTAATGCAAACCCACTATCACATTTAGATATGAAGCACCGTGACAATACAAACCAGAATCACAGCCTCCCTTATGGAACAGAAAGAACAAGAGAGCAGGAAAGATCAACAGGACCCTATGCATCACACAGGATGTTGACAAAAGGATTGTTAAGTGACTGCTTGCAGCATATCTTGTGAAATTATCTACATAAAGGTAAACATATGTGTAAAAAATTCCCTGGTTATTAGAGCATTAAAAGAAACATTAAATTGCTTTAACAATTCCTCCAAGTGTCTAACACACTTCTGGGGGCCATAAAAATAATAATAATATTGGCCAAAGCAGGTGAAATATTGTTCATTTCTCATTGCTGCTAACCTTCACACTAAACATGTATGTGTTTACAAGACACAAATACGCCATCTAATGACAGAATGATCCACCATGTGACCATTGCATAAAATAAAGGAGAAAAAAGATTCATGCATGCCTCAAGTTAGAAAATTATTTGCAGTATAAACTGCATTGCTGAAGGTCATCAAGTGATTTTGCTTACAGAAAAGCAAATTATATGTTTCACCAGAAATGTATAACCTGCATATTAGAACTGTAAAGGGCCTGTATCATTTAAATCATGTCCCACATATAGTGGGATATCTATATATATTTTGTGCAACTAGGAATATCTTGTTCATATGCCTCTTGATCTCCTTCAGTTACTTTCAGGAACCTGAAAGACCCTATTCCTTCAAATTCAGTGGCCTATGAAATCCCATTTACCTTGCACAGCTTCTCTTTCATCTATAGCAGCCTCACTTACCTAACAGTTGCTTCCATGGGTGAAACACAAAACAAAACAAAAAAAAAATCTATTTTGCTAGGAATCAGATGTCAACTTTTGAGGAAAATAGGCATGATAACTTTTTTTTTTGTTTGGGCTTTTTCTCTTTTTTTTTTTTTTTTAATTTAGCTACTTAAAACCAAAAAGTAAAACCTGTGTAATTCTGTGTTTTTGAAGTACTGCAAAACATAGCAACTCTAGTGGAATATGGGTTAGAATCGGAGCATTTCATGTCATTTGCTGAAATGTCAGCAATGGATGCCTGTATCACTTACTGAAAAGTGGAAACATTACCTTGATTAAATTACCAGTCATAAAAGTAGGAAACAAGTAAATGGCTGTGTTTACACTTCCTTTAACTGAACATGAAAATCTTGTGGATAGATACCAAAGCTATACACTAGCTATGCATGCCCATCCACATATTGACAAGCTAGAGAAAAGGTATATAGTTTAGTCTCAAGTATGGGTCCCATAGTACAAGTTTGACTGTTTCATCAACTCCCAACAGCTTATAAAGATGCTACAGGAACACAGGAACAAGGCCTGCTGAGAAATCTCTGAGCTTATTTGAGCATGTTGATGCACTGACTTGAGACCACACTTAGTTTATTTGAACACTAAAATTTCCAAGACATGAGATTTCTGTTCTGTAGTAATGAAAGATCTTTTCTGCCTCATTTGGGTGAAGTAGGCAATTATCTAGTAATAAAAGCATGATATCTTGTGTGGGCTACCTTTGCATGTGATCAGTAGATCTGCTGCCTCTGAAGCTGACCACAAGATTGACACAACATTCAGCTGAAGCAAGAAAAAAACCCTGGTGTCTGTATCAGAAAGTAGATGTTCAATTCCTGTCTTGCTCCATAAAGTATGCATTTGTATGCACCCTACATTAATATGTCTGTGTGAAAGGAGCCTGAAGTAACATAACAGTTCCCTAGACAGAGGTATGTGATGCTTCAGGATTAAAGCTCATGAAGTATAAAGGTATGCATCAGCATTTTTTGAGATAAACACACAATCATAATGGACTCTATTGACTGAAAACTAAATTATGGGTTCAAATAATTTCAGATAGACATGGTCTATGACTAATCTTTAATAGCTATAAGCCATTTGCTTAGTTACCGCTTTGACATTCAAATTTGTAATGAATAATACTGGAAATTATCTGACCTCAGGAAAAACACAGCAGAATATGTAATTAATTATGTGCGTTGCAGCTCAAGACACTGTAGGTGTAATAGAACATATATAATTCCATAAGCGCGTGACTAATGAAGACAGTCTGAAGGACTGGGTTCTTTTTAGCCCCAAGAAGAGAAGGCTTCAGGGGTAACTACCACAGCCTGCCAATACCTAACAAAAGGGTCACCAAAAACACAGATTCAGGCTCTCTACTGAAGTGCAGCAGAAAGAGAGATGAGGGACTTAACTTGAAACAGAGGGATCCTACTGGGTATAAGAAAAAAAATTAAAATAACTGTGAGGATATTTAAGCACTAGAACAGGTTTCCCAGAGGTAGCAGAACCTCCATCCTTGGAGGTATCCAAGGCCCATTTGGACAAAGCCCTGAGCAACCTGCTCTGAATTCAGTGTTGCTTCTGCTTTAAGCAGATGGCCTCCTGAGATCCTTCCCACCCGAGTGAATATATGCTGCTAATAATTACCAGATGAAGTTAAAGTTTCCAGTTAAGAACTGTAACCTGTTCAAGGGCTGACCACATGAGAAAACTGCAGGAACAGCTTTTCATACAGCAAAATAAAATAACATGTATTTTATTTTATATATAAAAAAGTAATGCAGTATAAAGACTTTTTCCTCCAGAGACATTAAAAATTCTTTAAAGAAACAAGGCAAGGATTTAGACAAATGGCTAAAAAAAAAATAAACATACAGCAAACTGTAGTTCAGAAGGAAGATTGGCATTCAGTCCCTGGGAGTACTTGTTCATCAGGATCACATTACAGAAAGACATCTGTCATGAACCGTGGTGTTCCCATCGTCACATAATGCATTACAGATCTATATACAAGATCTGGTTAAAATAATATTATTTAGAATAAATATATTTCAAGTTCAATGAATAGTTAAAGCTAAAGCTATGGTACCAACAAGAAACATTTGCTTGTAGACAACCCAATTAGAATAATATAATACCCAAGGCCAGAACGGTTACATTGAGCTTTTTCAGTTTGCTTTTCTAGTGACAGGATGGTTTCATATTGGACTCAGGTCTGCTTCTATTTAAGTCACTGACAAAAGTTTCATTGACTTAATGGGAACAGATTGGGCCCTCTTGACTGAACCGTTTCTTCTGAATCTTAAATGAGTGGAAAAGAGACACATCTGTTAATCTAAATGTATGATTCGGGAGCTGTAGCCCTGGAGACCTCCAAGCATCTCAGGGATTGCAGAAGCCATGAAGAAGCAGCTCTGCTCACCACATTATTTGTTAGTTGACTCATCTTTAGGTCTTGAATTCAAGGACACATATGCTGGACAGTAGTTGCTGGAGGTTTAGCTCTGTTTACAAGGTCTGAGATCACAACATAGTTGGCTAAATGGGACCTAAAATCAGTCCTGCTCGTGCTACCAGTCCATGCCTACAGTTTTAAACTCCTAATACTCCGGTGTTCATCCATGTCCTTTTCTGGATAAAATAATGCCAATAACTGAAACAGTCTGGGACAGAGAAAGTGTGCTCACCATTCAGTTCTTGCACTTAGGTGCTAATGTATTTGCCTACCCAGCCCTGAAAAGCTGGTTCTAAAGTGATATGATTTTCAGGTAATTACTTGGAAAGATTTATTTCATACGCTTTGTGCACTTTTGATAATTTTCAACACAATTATGGATTGTTTTGTGTCATAGAACTATTCCTATATCTTTCACTGGGTCAGATAGGGCAAGAAAATGAATCACTACAGATATTTAGGGTAAAGCACACTGCTTCATGACATTCAATTTTTGGCATAATTCAAGATTACTTTTTCCTGGAAGTCAAGTTTATGCATCATAAATGACCACTTGATCACCTAGTTACAGCACCAACACAAGAAACCTCTGTTCACTTCAGTCCCAGCATGATCAAGCTTGGTGTCCATGCCCTGGGAAAAGGAGTTGCAACCTCACTTCTACTGTGGGTTTGAAGCAGGAATAGATACTGCAGGACTCTTGTCTGCTTAACTAGAGTCAGAAAGTCCTCAGTCCTGTTCTTCCACAGTTCCTTCCCTTCCAAACCTCCTGTAGAGAGAGAAGACATTTGACAGGTGGAGGGAGATGTCTCAGGAGGGCAGAGCTTTTAAAGAAAAATTAACAGGCTAGGTTCCAAGCCTGACGTAATTTGGAACTATCACTGATTGAGGAATATTGTGCAAAACAACCCTTGATGAAAAACCCACTGGTCTTCCTTCTCAATGCTTCTTTTGAAGAATGAGCAGCCCCATTCAGATCCCAACCCGATCAGCATTTAAGTGTCATCACATCCATCGCTTTAAAGTTTTACAGATTACTTTAACGGTGTTCGGTTACATATCATGAGTCTGGATTTGTTCAAAAATGCAAAGGCTATAGACTAACAGTATTGGTTCACATGTACCCCGCAAATACTTTTATTGAAAATATTATCCTGTCTTTCTTTCCTCTGCCTCAAAATTTTGAAGATTCCTATTCCCATGATGTTCTCCTTTTATCTTTCCATAATGGTAATAACATACTTACTGCTTTGAGATGTCTTTTGTAGCTCCAGCTGCACTTCAGCATTTAATCAACTATAAAAGCCATTTATTGCTTCATAGACTGAATCTCCAGGAGCATTATCACTTAACTATATGGTTGCCCAAAGCAACAAAAGGAAAGCTGTCTGTATAGTACATATACACCCCATTCATCTTTTTGTGTAGTTCTAGTATCCAAATTATGGCTATTTTGTATCACTAGTAATGTACCTTTACAAAATCAGTGAAAGGAAACGCACATACTGTGCTCACACTAAAACTATTTTTAGGGAAAACCACCAGCTGGTAACTTCAGCTCCCAAATTTTTAAAAAAAATTAAAAAACCCCACACCATCCCGGATGTTTTATAAGGCATAGAAACCAGAATGACACTATCCCAGTGCTCACTGCTGAGCCAGAAGTAGGGAATGTTTCTCTGTCATTTGCATCGTTTTTCATTTTTCAGTACTGAACATCCTGTCCTCTGCCATTGGATTTCTCAGTTATTCAGTGTAGCTCTTCAAGTTGGCCTTTGTCTTTACTATACAGAATAATTTACTATCATCAGCAAGTTTTTTTTGCCATCATTTTCCAGATGATTCATGACCAGGTTGAAAAATACAAATTCTTTTAAAATTCTACGAATGAATACCCTCTAATATGAAAATCATTATTCCTATGTTGTTTCCTGACTGGGTTTAAGCAATGCAAGCATGTTCTCTCTTGTATTATTCTTATCTTATTCTTCTATAACCTTGCCTACTGCTACCTCAACTTGAGGCAGATTCTCTGCTTCTGTAAAGAACAGTTCCAGCATAGCAACCTCCCTAGGCTCCTTCCAAGTAAAGGTGGCTAGAAAAATAATGTGAATTACCCCATTAGTCTTATCATCCTTGAATACTCCTTTAACTCCTACAGAATAAGGCCTCTAGAATACAAAGGCTGTATCCTGTACCCCTTCCACATTCACAGCTTTTCTGAGGACCTTGGACATTTCTTCTTGTAGCATATTCCAAATACCATATGCCCCTGCACGAGACAAGCACAGCCTTTGCTTCTCTTCCCTATGTACTTTTCTTCCTCATGTATACTATGAGTCATAAGCCTTTTAATACTAATGAAATACACTGACTTGTACTAAATAATTAACTACTTGTTCCTTTTGGGACCTCTAAGTCTTAATGTAAAATTTCAGTTCTCTTGAATGTTAAAAAAAATGAAAGTTTCTTTCTAAAGAAATCAGAAGGAAGTCCTGTATCACTCTAACTCAGTTTTGGTTACCCCAAATCTGATCATATTCCTGTTGGTAACTTTTCAGTAGCTGTTGGGTAAAGCTTTCACTAATAACACTCTGAATCTTGGTGATCAAAAAAAACCCCAAAACAAAAAAAGCTCTTCAGCTTTGGACAAGAGAGTAGAGAAGGTCTAAACCATCCACTTGATATGTGACACCTTCATGTCATGTTTGGTCTTTTCTCTATAAAATTCTCATTTTCTTTCTAAAGCTGATTAAATAAAATACAGTCTTGACCCTTTGCGAAAAATCGTGAATAGTCTTATAAATCCAGTTACTTATTTTTATGATTTAGAATTCCATAAATATTAGGATTAATAAAAAATGTTTTCAAACTAATCTCACCACAGATCAAAACAGTCAAAGAAAAACACAAAGTCAACATATTTCACTACTGTTAACCAGAGCAGTTGTGTGGTTTGGTTCATTGGTTGGTGTGGTTTTTGTTTTTGTTTTGTTTTGTTTTGTTTTGTTTTTTTAACAGTATTTGTACAGCATTTCAGTACTGCTCCTTCAATAACTGCACTAAAAATTATCTATAAACTGAAGGGAATCACTCTGCATATTGCTGAAATTCACTGTGATAAAAGGCAACAGATGTTGAATAACACAAACTAGTAGGTGAGGATAGGAAAAAAAAAAAAAAAAAGAAAAGAAGCAAAATTCACTTACAAAGGCATCCCAGGACACAGGATATTTGTGTATCTACATCAGTAAAGCTTCTGAATTTAATGGACATGCTACCCAGCATCTAAACAATATTATATTAACCAGAAGTGCAAAGTGTGCCCATGTGCATTAAAATGTACATCTCCAAAGAGAATAGAGATTCCTGTTAAGAAGCTAGAAAAACAAATCTTTGCAAGCCATCAGAAGAAATCATATTCCCCTTCCTTGGTGTACTCAGTCAGTGTCACTGTTGAGAAGGCTGACTGGGGAGGAGCAAGTCAGGAAAGGCGACGCCTTGACACATTTCAGCTACATGCTCCCCTTCAATCTACTCCTGCCTCCCAGAACGTGGGAAAGGATCTGGTCCCACCTGAAAGCTCTGAGGCTGTCCTCTGTTAACTTGTTTCAAAATAAGACAAATTTTATAAACTCCACATACCCTTCCTCACCTAAGGCAGACTGCTCTCTGCACCAACCAACCATCTCAGTCCAACACCATCTTTTTTTCAGGTAAGGTTTATAGATTTGACACACTCTCCCCAGAATCTTCTTCAAAATTGGAGAACACCAGCATACTTAGTACAGTAAAGCAAGAAATCAGCAAAAAGCCTAAAAAACACATCAGTCTGTTAAATAGTCACTTTTATCTGTGAACTAATGGAGTGTAAGTGGCAATGACTACTTCAGTACCACGTAAAGTCCCATTTCCAAGCCATGGAAGCAGGTTGGGAGATCCTTGATTGGAGCTATTGCTGGGGCCACTCCACATAAACCTGTAACTACAGTGGGCTGTACATAACAAAGAATAGTACTCCTAGTGCTAACAGTTAGTGGGATTTTCAGGCTACTTAATGGATTAAGCTCAGAAGGTCTCTGTTCTCTTAGTGTCTTTATGAACTTTCATAGGCTACAGCAGGTTAATGAAGGCAACAATAATAATGGACCTGATCCAACTCCTACTATAAAGATAATGGAAATCTTTCATAGTTCTATGGACCCAGTTTTGAAATAGGACTAATGCAGATCTCTTGAATCAAACATCACAGCCAGCCTTTCTTCAGCTTCCTGCAATGTTTTACAGCATATTAGTTTGATCACTGAGTAGGAAGTGATAAAAAAGGGATTTTCACATTAATACTAATAGATATTCACTAGTTATTCAAACTTTCCTGATCATACTACACTAAAGTGGGGCAGAAAGAGTTGTAGCAGAGAAAAAGCAATTGGTAGGGATAAACATCTGACATATAGGTAGGGCTGGGCAACTGAAAGGCATATGCATCATCAAAGCAAGAGGGAGACTGGAGCATGAGCAAGGTTAGGGTATATTCCGGATCTAGGATAAGGAGATTTGAGAGGGAATAGATAAGGGGATGTGGAGAGATTTAAGCACGTGCATGAAAGCAGGAAAGATTATGAAGAGCACAAAGCTGGCTGGGCACAGGAAAAAATGTAGAGCTCGCATGTGAAAATCAGGACTGTGAAATGTTTCAGGGGATTACAGAGCCAAGGGAGGTGCAATATAATGGTAAAAATAATGACAGGGAAACAGAAAGGAAGGGAGAAACCGAGACTTTGGGCACCTAATTTCTGCATGTAATTAACTTGAAGTTAATTTCAAGGTAAGCAGGCAAGAATTTTGCTCTGTTTTCTGCAGTTCTTGTTCACAGCCACAAGCACTGATATCAGGCTATTTTATGAGTAATAGCAAAGATTTGTTTTAAATTTACAAAATGTATCAGCTGAATTATTTGATACGAAGATATTGGATTAATCATGTCAACAACAGATCAACTCCACTAGCATGTTTGTAATACCTTAAAGAATGTTGCTAGACACTCAATAATCAGGAAAAACTTCAGTGGGAGCTAGAGAAGACAATATTCTTATTACTCATCTTGTTGAACCTATATAACCTATGCTAAATAGGAATTTTGTCTGTGATTTCCATGTCCCTCAAAAATTCCCTTTAAATGCAAACAAGAGTAAGCGTAGAGGTCCCTGTTTACGTTACGTGTTAGGAACACACTTCTAACTTGATGAATCATGGGCGGCTTCTGGCATGTAACTCAGTGCAGGTTAACTAGTGAGGCTCACATCTGCATTAGATTAGGTAGTGGGATGAGTAATGGGAGTCCAGGCTAGGTAATTTTATCTGAGAATATTTTTAAAGACCAGAACTTGAGTGAAGGCACATCTCCGTGTTTAACTTTTGCACTAGAACATTGATATGGCATTATCACAATAGAGGCATGGCTGAGGTCAAATTACATGCTCTACTTTAATTTGAGCAAATTTCTGTAAATATTTTCTTTGTGTTTTTCCCAGCAGTTTTATGAATAGAAGGGAACTTGTAGATAGCTGTAGACCAAAACCTGCCAACTGTCTACTATCACAAGTGCAGTCAGTAATAAAAAAAATAAAAAAATAAAGCTAGCTACTGCAAATGCTTAATACTGCTTTCTCATCCAAAGAGAAATCCTGAAATGGTAGACTTTTAAAAAGGTGCTTGACTGAAGTACTGAATGATGAAAGTCTAAGTGGGAAAAAAAGATAAAACTGTCAGCATTAGAGCACACACATACGTTTTGTATGAAATGTCTTTAAATTTCTGACCTGTTATGCAAAAACTGTCTCCAAAAATAAAAGGTTTTTAAAAGCTATGACAATCTTCTACAACTTCTGTGAAGAAAGCCTGTGACTATGTCTTCACAGAAAATACAACTGCATCACAGGGACAAACTCCAGAACATATGGTCTAAATTAATCTCACTCACTGATGAGAAAATATTTACTTGTATAATTCCCAGTTGTCAATGCTTAAGCAACATCAGGTAGCTCAAGCAAATAGATTTAATCATCTTACATAGGAGACTAAAAGGGAAGGAAATTAAAGTTGCAATAAAGATGGACTTTAAGACCACATTATTAGTTTTATTAGAGAAAGCATTTTGATTTCCATTACATTTCTCTGAGTTTACTGCAAGACCTTTGAGTTCTAGACTCCAACAAAACCACATCCTGGCATTTCCACTGCTAATGATGAAAACTGAAATCTTTACTGAAGCTTTTAGTGATTTTTCAGATTGTGAAGACTATGGGAGATCTTTGGTGGATAGAGACTTTGGCTGAAAAACAGGGGTTGCACTTCAGGCTCTCTCACAGGTTTCCTGAGCTCCCCATATAGAAAAGGGGGATGACAGCCTTATTTATCTCTCTGGGCTGAAAGCCCACCATCTAGTTACTGAGATTAACCAAGGTACTGTCTGTCAGCTCAAGCCAACACGTGTGTGTTTATAGCCAGCTGTGAACAGGAGGTTTCACTAAGGTTTAAACTAACATACTGTATCTTCCTTTATCCATGAAAGCAGATTAGCTAATGATGTGTCTTGCTACTTATTTCCAGATGACAAGAAGAGAGAGTACATGCAGTAACTGTTTCTCAGATGAGGGAGAAGCTACCTTGATCATTTGTCATTTTATGAACATAACCTTACTATATGTATACAGAGCCTCAAATAACAGATTCGTCTCACCCGATCCTCTGAACAATAATATTTTAGCCTTTCTGCCATTCTATTCCTTTATAAAATGAGAACTGCCTTCTCTCAAGGGGATTAGAGCTGACACTCACTGAAACAGCTGCAATGATGAGTTGGATAGTTTTGCCTAGGAATAATGAAAAATAAGTTGTACATGACATTTTCAACCTTCTTTGAACTTCCTGCAATTAAACACATTAGCATTTTAAATTCTAATATTTTAACGGCTGCACAGGGATCTCCTTCATACTGTGAGAATATCCTGGTGCTCTGCAAGGAATGAGTGCCAACATTTGCTGTGTTCCTATCCAGGATCCCCAGGACCTTCCAAATCGCTTCAAAAGCTACAGTTAAAATAATTCCATATATCTGTCTCCTCTGGACTTGCAACCTTTCCCCATCCACTCAAAATGGTTCTGTCACTCAGGTATTATGCACTATTTGTGGGTACCAGCTAGTCACAAGCATTTCAATTTCTTCTTTCAAGTGCAAAAGGCAGAAAATTGACACCATGCAGTGTCATGACCTTTATTCCTCATCTAGACCCTGAGAATAAATTCTGGATTTTTTTTGGTTGTTGATCCAAAACATTTGAAATGTATGTACTTATGCCTGGTTGAGAAGATTTAATCTGACAGAGATTTGAATGAAATACGGCATAGCTCCTTTAGACACTAAATACAGCTTATGCCACAGTAATCCTCTGAATTCAATGAGCTCGAGATGAGTTTGGCTCTCTTGATACCTTGGCACCCACGCTGCTGCAGTGAACTGCTACGTTCAGTGTGTTGAACTCACCTGCATAAGGTGGCACATCACCTCTGCGGGAAGGGTGTGGGCACGGGATTCAAGATGTGGGTTTAAGAGTGCATATTTAGGCTTTTAAAACATTATAATTTATCGATAAACACATACACAAAACTAGCCTAAATTTCAAATGTTCTGAAAGTATTCCCTTCAAAATGGCTTCCAGAGGGTCAGTACTTCTGCATGGAAAAAAAACACAAACAAAACTCCCCAAAACAAACAAGCAAACAAAATACACCCAAGAAGGGGCAGTATGATGCAGGGAGAATGAGATGAATAAAGACAGCAAAGCATCTGAGATCCACACGTCATTGCAAGACTATTGTGCTAACTTAGAGTGCAAGGACAGTTTTTAATTGTCTACAAAAAAAAAAAAAAAAAAAAAAAAAAAAAAGACATCTGGGGCTGTTTTAGATGGTTGTCCGACACCTGGTCACCAAGCTGCCCATCCGGAACAACATCCAGGTCTCCATTAGCTCCTGTGCCGTATCAGTGTATCTTTTGTAGATACCTCAGATATCCCAGGACATCTAAAATGGCATTAGGTGTCCATATTCATGAAATAAAGTCCTGCTCCAGATGTCATGTCCTGGCTATTTGCTGATTTCTTAGTTTTCAGAATAATTATTCAGTTTTTTTAATTCCTCTTCCCAAGTATCAGTACGTCTCCACATAAGCTACTCCCCTGTGTCAGCCTTCAAACAAATAGAATTAACTCCTTATATAATTGCAGCAATCTGTCTCAACTCTACAACAGAAAAAATAAACATCATCTTAGTGCACATCTACTCCTGAAAAGCAGCAACGCTGAGTCAGACTAGCAGTGGGTTTATAAAACAGAACTATTGTAGTAGAGGGTAAGAAAAGATAACATATTGTATGCAAGACAAAACAATAAGATATACCTTGTATAAATTATTTATTCCTACTCAACGTATTCCAATTCTGTTTTAACAGTATTTCCATATGTGTAACCCCCCTGAAAACCTAAAACAACAAAATATGAACAAATCCATACAGGAAAAAATCCTAACATTTTATTTGGTCTGATGCTGATTTGAATGTTATAAGACACTTCTCAGAAGAAAATAAAGTCTGATTTCAGAAAAAATATTAAGTAAAGGAGAGAATAAATCAATAGGAGCAACACCTCGAATGGAGCAGTATTATGATTTTCTAACTGGTCAATAACACATCAGAACAATAAAATGGAACATTATGGTTAATTTGAGAAATGTATAGTCGAGTTAGTACTGCATAGGGAACTGCCCTAGTATTAAATTCCATTGCAGGTCTAGATTATATTTCTGTTGTTTGAGAACAAGAAAGGCAGAATAAACTCAGACACTACTTTATCTGCATTACAACTCGACCCAAGTCTAGCCCTTTGTTATGCTCAAACGAGCAATGGACAGGCTATCACTGCTCTCTGACGGCACTTCCCCGGGCTGGTCTAATAATTAAAAATATATCCAACTGTACCATGACAGTATTTACACAACATTAGTCACTAGGAAAGCTTTGGTGACCGTCTTCTTTCCTTTTAATAATACATTTTAAAATGCATGCTGTGACTTCTCTGGATATACATCAAGAAGATTAAAGAAACATATTCAAGACTTTGCAGGAAATACCTACCCACAGAACCATCCAGAGTACAGTGCTGGCAAACCAGTGGTACTAGAGATATATTTGAAGGCCAAGAAAACAATAGCTGGTTCCGAATTTGTAGGTATTAAACTTAGACAGGGACTAGCTTTTTCTTGTTGTGCCCTCAGGGTATATTCTCTCCTCAGCACTTTCCTTCAACATTAATTTTCACCAGTCCTTGACTACCTACCAATGCCTGAGATCCATCACCTACAAAGTAGGACTCTTAAAGCCTAGAGGGAGATTTAATGGTATTTTATGCAGCATTAAACGAGGCGGTTAAAAAAGAAAAAAAAAAAAAAAAGGTTTGATCTGAGATTGAAGCAATGCTTATTTCATTAATGTCTGTTCCCCTGTGGTTTCTTAGCTGTTTCTTGGTGATGATACTCTTTTCCTTGCTCATCACAAGGGTCAAAGCAATTTTTTGAGAGAGTCTAGAGGTCACATGAAAAATAGTATTCATTCAAAACACAGAGCACACAAAGTTATCTTTCTCTAAAGCCTCTGAGTTTCTTTCTTCAGGGACCCTTTATCTGCAATTAATTTCTATTCTGCATGGTAAGAACAAGCACACAGAAAGGTTTGGGTTGGTTTCCTTAATACAGCGCTTCATTCCATAATGATTCTTTTTAGGCATATTTCAGGTGTTCTAGTTTATTAAAATTGAGCTATTTTAAAGAAAAATAAAAACTAAAACAAACATATGGAACTGTGAATAACTAAAATTTCAAGATCACTTTCAACACAAAAAACACCACTGATATTTGCAAACCTAACCCACTCATTCTTTGACTGGTCTTCTATTTTTAAATTAGCAACATAACAATGCATAGTTATGGAATTTTGCTCCCAGGTTGGTGTTTAAAGGTTTCCTTTTAAGGTTTATTATCCTTCACTTACTTTTCTCTCTCCTATCTAATTTCTTTACTGTTCTCTCTCAGGACCGGAGCTAATGATGCCTCCCTGGCTGCTCAGGGAGGCAGTAGAATTGTCCCCTCTTTTACACTCTTTCCCTGTAGCAACCTGACATACCACTGCAGGAATCTCAGAGGGTCACTCGCTGGCTATTCTCTCCTGCCTTCTCCTCTCCTAGCAAGCAGCAACAATATAGGCGCTCCTGTGGCTCTACAGATCAAGATGACACATGTAAAAATTTCCGTATCATGTAATGGCAGACCTACTCACCATCTCTGAAATTAGAAATCTGCACTTCCAGTAATAGTTTTTAATGTAAATAAGAGGCTCACAGAGATACTATTCAGGTATTTAAGACAGAAAAATGGATGAAGAAGAAGGGACAACTACATAGATAGCAGATGGCTTCCATCACTATATGCTTTCCATATATAGAAAAGGATGAATGGGTGTATATTCTTCATTCAACATTACTCCTCTTACTTACCTAAAAATATCAATTGTTAGAAGAAGAAAGGACCTGGGTAATAGAACAGAATAAATTTTCAGAAGGGCACCAAGCTGGGAGGAACTGCCAGTACCATAAAGAGCATAATTAAATCTTGACAAATTAGAAATTCACTTTAAAAAAAAAAATGCTGCTACTCAAGTTTATCACAGAGGATGGGGACAAGGAACTCCAAGCAGGAAATGGCAATGTAGCACGGGATAAAGCCCTGGAGGGAAGAGGGGCCCAAGAAAGCTGGTTAATATTCAAGGATCACCTCCTCCAAGCTCAGGAGTGACATATCTCAACAAAGAGAAATTCAGGCAAAAGTGCCAGGAGGCCTGTGTGGATGAACAAGGAGCTCCTAGACAAACTCAAACACAAAAAGGAAGCCTACAGAGAGTGGAAGCAAGGATGGGTAGCCTGGGAGGAATACATGGGGATAAGGACAGGAAGGCAGAAGCCCTGATAGAATTAAATCTGACCAGGGTTATCAAGGGCAACAACAAAAGCTTCTATTGGTACATTGATGATAAAAGGAAGACTAGGGAAAATGTGGACCCTCTCTGGAAGGAAATGGGAGACCTGGTTACCTGGAATATGGAGAAGGTACTCAATGACTTTTTTACCTCAGTCTTCACTGGCAAGTGCTCCAGCCACACCACCCAAGATGCAGAAGGCAAAGGTAGGGAGTGAGAGAAGGAAGAACCCCCCACTGTAGGAGAAGATCAGGTTCAAGACCATCTAAGGAACCTGAAGGTGCACAAGTCCATGGGACTTAATGAGGGAAGTGGTGGACGAAATGACTAAACCACTATCCATCATAATTGAGAAGTTGTGGCAGTCTGGTAAAGTTCCTGCTTACTAGTAAAGGGAAAATATAAGTCCATTTTTAAAAAAGGAAAAAGGGAAGACCGAGAGAACTACAGGCCAGTCAGTCGCATCTCAGTGCTTGGCAAGATCATGGATCGGATCCTCCCAGAAACAATACCAGGTCACATGGATAATAAGGAGATGATTGGTGACAGCCAAATGGCTTCACCAAGGGCATATTCTGCCTGACAAACTTTGTGGCCTTCGGCAATAGGGTTACAGCATTGGTGGATAAAGGAAGACCAACTGCCATCATCTACTTGGACTTGTGCAAAGCATTTGACATTGTCCAACATGACATCCTGTCTCTAAATTGGAGAGATGTGGATTTGATGGATGGGCCACTTGGTGGAGAAGGAATTGGCTGGATGGTCGCACTCAAAGAGTTGTGGTCAATGACTTAATGTCCAAGTGGAGAGCAGTGATGCGTTGTGTTCCTCAGGGGTTTGTATTAGGACCAGTAGTGTTTAACATCTTTGTTAACAACATGGACAGTGGGATTGAGTAATGATTGAGTAATGCACCAAGCTGTGTGGTGCAGTCAACATGCTGGAGGGCAGGGATGCCATCCAGAGGGACCTTGACAGGCTGGAGATGTGGGCCCGTGCAAACTTCATGGAGTTCATCAAGGCCAAGTACAAGGTTCTGCACATGGTTCAGGGGAATCCCATGGACAAATACAGGCTGGGCAATGAGTGGACTGAGAGCAGCCTTGTGGATAAGGACTTGGGGGTATTAGTGGATAGAAAACTGACTGTGAGCCAGCAATGGGCACTTATAGCCCATAAAGACAACTGTATCCTGTGCTGCATCAAAAGAAGTGTGACCAGCAGGTTAATGGAGGTGATTCTGCACTTCTACTCTGCTCTCATGAAACTCCACCTACAGTGCTGTGTCCAGCTCTAGGGCCCCAATATAAGAAGAACTGGGGCCTGCTCACATGGTACCACTGGAGGCCACGAAGATGCTCAGGGAGCTGGAGCAGCTCCCCTATGAGGACAGGCTGAGAGTTGGGGTTGTTCAGCCTGGAGAAGAGAAGGCTCTGGGGAGACCTTAGAGCGGCCTTCCAGTACTTAAAGGGGCTACAGGAAAGATGGGGAGGGACCCTTTATCAGGGACTGTAGTGACAGGACAGGGGATAACAGTTTTAAACTGAAAGAGAGTAGGTTTAGATTAGATATAAGGAAAAAATTCTTTACTGTGAGGGTGGTGAGGCACTGGCACAGGTTGCCCAGAGCAGCTGTGGCTGCCCCCTCCCTGGCAGTGTTCAAGGCCAGGTTGGACGGGGCTGTGAGCAACCTGGGCTAGGGGAAGGTGTCCCTGCCCATGGCAGGGGAGTGGAACTAGGTGATCTTTAAGGTCCCTTCCAACCCAAAACATTCTATGGTTCTTTGATATATTTTCTTAAGGATGAGAAACAACTGGTTTGATAGTACAAAAGGACCCCTGGATTTCAATGGTTCCAGCATTCATTGGTCAAAAGCGTCAACCATCTTATGCTGTTGTAGAAAGGGCAAACATTGTACTAGGAGGACATCATTAGACATACCTCCTTTCAGTCCATTCAGCTCAGGTAAATTGTCTCAAATGGATTACTGTGATCAGCATCAGTCAATATCTGATACAGTACATTAATCCCTCAGGGACGCAAAAGAGTAGGTTTTCCTCCCTACCAAATAAGTATGTGCACCCCAAGGGCCAGGCTCTAATTTCAAACTTAAAGACTTTAAAAGCTTCAAAGTTAAGGTGGCTCAGAGAGCAGCCCTTAGGAAAGCCATGTTTTGAAAATTTTGTATTTATTTCATAACTGCAACTGTAAAGTGTTGTGCCAGTCTCTTC
This sequence comes from Athene cunicularia, assembly GCF_003259725.1. Classification (NCBI taxonomy): domain Eukaryota; kingdom Metazoa; phylum Chordata; class Aves; order Strigiformes; family Strigidae; genus Athene; species Athene cunicularia. The sequence continues at coordinate 70,789,635 of NW_020799092.1, forward strand.
TGGCTGGCAGAAAGTGTAACTAGTATATGTCCATACATCAAGAGAGACGTTAACCACTGGACAGAGTCCACATGGCAGCAATAACAATAAACAGAAGGATGGGAGGGGGGACCCCAAACCAACAATCAATCAGGATAGTTTAGTCTGAAAATAAGATGACTAATGAAAAGACAGAACATGAAAACAGTCTTCAATTACTGCTGCTGCCAAGAGTAAGAAAGTAATGTTTGCTAGAGATTATTAGCAAATGATAGACCCAACATCTAAGAATGATTAATATGAGATGAGATTACTAAAGAGCTCACTTGAAAATTTTGTCTGATGCAAGCCAAAAAGCATGGTGTAGCTGTTTCTGAATTGGTTTTGTTCCTGTCTGCCAGATAGTCTTTGAATGTTTGAGACAGCTTCAGGATTTTTTGGTTTTGTGGTTTTTTTTCTATTTTTTTTTTTTTTTTTTCATGACTAGGAAAGCTCTCACACAACATCACTGAGGCTGTAAGAGTGATATAAGAACTTCACACTAACTTTTAGGAATGTCCAGTAAAGATTACCAAAAATTCAGTCATTACTTTTCCACAGTTCAGTAAAAGCTGTATTTTATTTCTTAGTCAAAATGTCACAACATTTATAAAACAGAGTTAGAAAAAGCTTGACTATTTTCTTCACATCTTTGACAGATTTCTACCATGATTCATGTTTTATTTGTGCTTAGAACCTTCAAATGACATTTGAAGTCCAAAAACTGTATGATGGAAGGAGGATTATCAAGTGGAATATATAAAGGGAATTTATATAGTATTGAAGACATTAGAAAAAAAAATCTTTATGCAAATCAAACAACAGGATAAGGAGATAACCTTTTAAACAGATACTGTTCTACATGTTTTTAAAAATATTCTATTAATTTATTGAGACTATTAGGGAAAAGAATCAAAGTAATTTAAAGCAAGTGTTAATTTTTAAATTTAAATAAACATTTCATGCAGCTTTTACACAATTTGCAGAACTGTTGATTGTTTACAAACAGGTTATGATAAAATGGTCTGGATGGGGAATGACAGAATAGTTGAATTTGGCAGGGACCTCCAGATATCCTCCCATCCAACTCCCCTGCTCAAAGCAGGGTCACCTAGAGCAGGTTGCTCTGGGTCATGTCCAGCTTTATGATATCTCCAAGAATGGTGATTCCAGAGGCTGGGCTACCCATGTCAAGCCTTCATCCACCCCAATGTTTTAAACAACAAAACCAACAACAACAAAGTTATTTCTTATGTATGAATGGATTTTCCTACATTTTAATTTGTGCTTGTTGTCTCTTGCCCTCTCACTGAGTAGAGTCCAAGTCTTTACCCCTTCATCAGATATTTATACACACAGATAACAGACTGCTGATCCCCCTCTATCAGTAAATTTCCACTGAGAAAAGGATAAATTCCTGGTTTTAAGTGGGATATTATGGAAATCAATTCCAGTCAATGCATGAAGTCAGGGCCAGCACTTAGCTTGTTCCATCTATACTAAAGAATCAAAGTACATGAGAGGCACACTACAGTAAAAATAAAGCCCTTTTTAGGTCCCAGAATACAAGAAAAGTACAACTGGTATAAACATGCAGTTCATTCAGTCTGGTAATTGGAGGTGGTTGGGAATATGATACATTGCAACAGTGCTGTAGATGGGTGCATGGGAACACAGGAAATTCAGTAAGGACACTTCTGCTAATCTCAAACACTTGTCTTCGTGAAATTAGTGGCAAGTTCCCACTAACATCACTTGGGATGAAAATTTGGATTTAAGCCAGGCATTTGGGAATAATGAACAGTATTAGGGAAAGTTCAGATGTTGTAAGAGTCTGAACTTCAGAGTAATGTCCTTCTGTTCTTACATCTTTGCTCCAAAGGAGTCTGCTCTGCTGAATCCACTTGGAAGTGGACTGGTACCCAACTTGTTTCTCCTCTTTCGTTAATGTCAGGATTTTTATGGGTTTGCCCTCCAAATATCCCATAGCTCACCTTCCTTCCTTCACTTTGTAGAAGACTTCCCACCCTGCCAGCAGTTTATCAGCCTCCTGCAATATATGTGTATGAGGGGCCAGGATTTCCTTTTGAAGAGTAATGACAGTTGTGAATTTCAGTTTAACGTCTGCTAAGTCTGTCTACAGTACATGTCCAGCCTGATCTTTCAGGACAATGGATTTGACGATGAATAGGTTTTCCAAGGTTTAATAAAAATCCTGCTTCTAATAACCTAAATTACCTGGAGGCACTGAGGCTGACAAACTGAGTTTAGGTTGAGACTTTGTCTTGATTTGCTAACATCCTTCGCCTGTGGTCAGGTTGTTAATTCTGACCATCCTGACTCTTAACTTAAAGCTACCCCAGGAAAACCTGTCATTATGCTCAGAGGCAGAAAACTGAGAAACGCTCTGGAAAAACTTTCATGATGTTATTTTAAAGCTATTATCAAAGACAAACCAGATACTGCAGATTACCTGCAGCAGAGGTTTTAAGCTGAAGCTCTTTGCTGCCCTCTGTAGATACAAGCAAAAACTGAAAACTCGGGACACTGACAATTGAATTGCATTTGCTTTCTAACTTTTAGACCCTAAAGGGTGTGCAATATTACATTGTTTTCAGTACCTTAAATAATCTCAAACACTAGATTTCACTCTCCCCTTGCCAAAAAACACATTTACCTAGGTCTAGTTGTTTAAGACTGATACTGAGGTCAGAGAGAAGAGCATCAACTCTGTGTGCAGTGAGCTGTAGAAGGTGAGAAGTCCATGAACAAATGCAAACTTTAGATCTTCTCTCTCTTAGTTTTGTTCTATCATTCAGCATTTCAGTATTAAAACGAGTGTTTTGGAAAAGACAAAGGAAGAAGAGAAGTTTGCATGAAATAAATGATGGTTGTAAAGTTATCCTGAAAATATTCCTCTCCATATATACCTTTGACCTTTTTACTTTAATCCTAGTGTGGAAACCAACTCCCTTCATTGCCTTGGGCAAATAAAATATTTACTGTATCATTGGGGTGTTGTGGGATTATCATTTGTAAGGCACTTTGAAGCTGGAAAGTGCTAGTATTTTTATTATTACACATGAAAGGCACGTTGAAGTAAATATTCAAAACTACTCATCTGAAAATTTAACATAAAAGTCTGAAATCTTGTAGGAATAAGCACTTCATGCACAGCTTTTCATTTTCCACTCTTTGTGAAAACTGCCAAGGAAAGAGCAACTTTTCTACAACACAAAACTGGATACAAACAACTACTGAAGGCATCAAATGGTGACTTAAAACACTTTTTCCTTCCTTTTCCCTAAAATCACACACAGTTCCTGAACAGAAAAAAAAACAAAACCAAACCAAAACAAAACAAAAACACAAAAAAAACAAACCACACCCAAAACCCCTCACATACTTCTAAACACACTTGCCATAGGAAATACTATCATAGTAAGTATTAGTGAATATTTAACTTCACCACAATTTACTGACACATAGAAATACGAAGTGGACATAGAAGGACTAACCGATATGAGAGACAGCATGTGATCTGCTTTCTGTTCCCAAATCAGGAGCAATCATCCTTGGCAGCCTTGACCGTGTTACCTCAGGATCTGTAATTCCACCTCCCACTGCTAATGTGAGAGTCACAGCAGAATATTTCTAGAGATGCTACACAGCGTACAGCAGAACAACAGGATGCTCCTCTTTACATCAGCTGATAGGGCTGGGGTGAGGACAAGCCCCAACAGGCACAAAGGCACTACTTTGCTGAGTTTAAAAGTAAAGTACTTTTGCTACTTGTAGATTCTGTGTATTAATTGTAAACAGGCAGCAATTGTTGCAATAAAATCCTACAATTTAATCCCTATTTCGGAAAAAATAAGGCATACAATTAGTCACACTCTGACTCAGTAGAGGACCTAAAATCCCTGAGAATATGAGGAAGCAAGAAGGAAATTTTCCATTAACACCATGTTCTAACATTGTCATAGGAGTGAAAATTTTATTGGAAAATATAGAAATGTCTTTCTGAAACTGTATTTTTCAATAAGGTTTAAAAGACTGTTTATGATCTATAATGCAGATGAATTGCTATTATAAAATAGCCTCATACAATTATTATTTTTGTCTTAATAAAATCCTTCAACCTTACTCAAAGCCTGTTTGATTTATTTTTTCTTCCAAGCCAAAATATTTCAACCTCAACAAACAAGGATGGTTTATTTCCCCTTTAAATATCAAACATACTTATACAAAATACTTCATTTTCTCAAAATGGAATTTTATAGTACATAATATCTCCAACAGAACTTCCAGTCAGATATAACAATAATATGAAGAGTGAAAATACAGCACAATAAAAACAACTGAGAATCGCTTATAACAGAGTAAAAGCTGCTGCCTAACAGAGCTGTCCACCATTATGACCTTAACACAGCTACTTAAGCAGCAAGCAGCTAGCGCCTTCATTCGTGTTAAAACAAGCAAAGGTTTTTAAAGGACAGTTAATCCAAGATGTTCACCACTTACATGAATCAGCAGCATGGTTTATCTTTAACTGCTTTGTCAAAACACAGCCTCCTGCCATTACAATTTTTTTTTTTTCTTCTTTACCGGGTCTGTAGAAGAGTATGTTCTTAAGCTGAAAGTGTTTTTAACAGAAGGTAATGTGGAAGAGCAAAACATGACTAGAAGAAATGCTTAAGTAGAAAATTCAATGACATTTCTAGTATACCCCTCCTAGCCAGGGAAGATGATACCCAAAATATGCTTTTTTTCCAGTGGGTCTTTTTTAGTTGGAGATTTTGCATTTATTCTCACACAAGACATTCTTCTGGATTTCCAGCTTTTACAAGTCATTGCCAAGTCTTATCACCAAGAGTCCACATTGTGACTCTTCTGGACTATGTTATGTACAGTGTGACTCACACAATCTTAAAAATTACAGTTAAATTGATTCACCTACCTAAGTCAATGCTATAGCTTGAAAAATGTGAATTCCTTCCTCAATAAGGGTATTGACAGCGGTAGGAATACACAAGTAAAGAAGACAATAACAGGCAGCTAGCTCTTTGTTTTCAATATTCAAACTCTTCCTGGTTTTAGTATAGAATAAGACAGGGTGAGCATCTCAGCCTTGCTCCCACCTCTCCTGCTACTCAATAGGGACACAAGAATAGTCATTTCCTCATCCCTGTCTACACAGATGGCTACATTTCCTGGTCTGGCAAGCCAAATAAAATACCCAGACAAAGGATTACCTTGCCAATGATGGTTTATTTTGGCAGTTTTGTTTTTTGGGTTGGTTATTTTTTTTACATGCTATCTCAGACATTACAAGTTTCCAACTCATACTCTTGATTCCACATACATGAAGAAGATAAAGAACTCTCTGGTCAATGGACATAAGCAAGTGTTTTTAGGGAGGCTAATCCAAATGACATTGAAACTGCCTGTAGCTCTAGCATTCCTTATTTAGTGCGCCAAATACTGCTAATATAGTAAAGTTTCAGCCACAGGTAACTAAGCTTTTTTAATACAGAGCAGGCCATGGGGCTAAATATTATTTTTAAAGTATTTCACTTGCACAAATTCAGTCTGATGGTACTGACAAATATAACAAACTGAGTTTGGACATGCTCTTACCCTGTCAGATGGATGTTCTTCTGACAACAGCGCTTTTAATGATAATTAACTGCTTTCTGTACTCACCCACTGTTCCCCAGCCATCACCCGTGACCAGATGAAGAAGAAAGAAGGAGGAACTGTCTGAATGTAGAGCATGTGCACTCTGAAGGTGGTGAGAACAAATGGCTATTAAAACTATTTCTGGAACAACAGTTCTTTATCAAGAATACATCAGACTCTTGTAGCCTTCTGCAAAGCACCAGGAAAACAGCACCATAGCCACAAAGTGCAAACGCACAGAGCACTGACATTTTTCATAGGGCACATGTACCCTTAGTGAGATGGGCACATGTTAGAATTGCTTAGTGCTCCACTGAAAAATGAGGATGATTTTGGGAAAGGCTTACTTTTATTACTTGACACTTGGAATTTAATTTGGTTTCTGACGGACAGAATTTCCTAATTCTTAACTTCATGCAAGTCTATTGCTATGATACATGCTCTTAAAACTTAATCCAATGCACGAGACTGAATTCTGCATAATTCAGCGGACTTTTCCTCAGACTGCCTTTACTTTGAACCGTGTTGCTCCTGGCAGTTGTACAGAAAAACACAAAGAGTTTTCTGCCCCTTCTCACCAGTGGGCTAATTACTCACTGCACATACCACAGGGCTCAGCCCTCTTTACAAACCTATCTCAAATAGAGTAGTTACACAATCCCTCTATTATAAATATTTTAAGAGGATAAATTTACACATTGAATGTGTAAAAGATACCTTATAAAAGACATTTTCCTTAAGAAATATTCTTGCTACCACTGAGGCAGTGTAGTCATAGTGCTAATTAACACAATTCACTCACTGCTGTCTACAAGATTAAAATATCAAACGCTCCTACGAAAGACTTAACAGAGACTCAATGTACAATAGTTTTTCTAAACCTCTGGAATGCCACTGAACAAGAATGTAAGTTTGAAGGGAAACTACAATTAGAGCTTTCTAAAACTGTATCTTAACAACGTCATACTGTTGTATGATGCCTCATGCTCACTGCTTTTCCACAAAAAAAAGCGCTGTAAGAAATGGGTAGAGACTTTTAAAGGAGATTTCTCACACCCTGCAAAAAGAGCTGTACCAGTCCATAGGATGCTTTTCAGTCCTGGATTTGATCTTACTTTGAAACCAACATAGGAGTACTTATCATTATGAAACTGTATACTCGCAGAGACACACAGAGAAATCTAATTTCTAAAATTCTTGTGGGAATCAGATAAACCAGTCTGAATTGAAAATACAATCTTTCAGACTTTCATTTTCTATTAATTTCAAGCTTCTCAAGGCTGATTACTCAAACAACAAAAGGAAATGGAAAAGTGGTTTTTCTTGCTTTAATTTTATAACGTTTCCAGGGGAAAATACTCAATTTCTCCTGCAATTTTTTTAATACTTTTTTTTAGAAAATAAAAATAATTATAGTAATGTAAAGCTCCCTCTGAAAAAAAAAAAAAACCCTCAGAAAAGACAGTGTTTAGATCCTTAGAATATACCTAGCACAATCATGGAATACATTATGAGGTAAGATTTAACAGGACACTTTAAAACTCCTTATCACAATGGTAAAATATGGTTAGCTGCATCTGCAATGATTTGGTGAATAGACATTATTAGCCACTAATGAAAAGTTTAATAGACCACTTGAAATACCTGGAAATTTCAGTCATCAGATACCAGTTAGTCAAGGATGCAGCCCATTAAAAAAGGCCAGATTTACTTCTCCAGCAGCACTTCTCCATTCACCCTAATGTAGCCCACCAGGCTGTGTTTGCAGATGATGTTACACTACCGTCTCTGCTGATCTGGAGTCATTCTTATTCCAAACTTATTTCCAGAAAGGCAGACACTCCACAGTGCCCACAGTGATAGCTGGAGAAGCAGGTACTGCCCTTCATCAGGGGGTAGGTTTTCCAAAGCAGAGGCAGCTAGCCCAGCACAGTCAGTACTGCTCAATTTTCACTCCTGATCCTCACGCCAATCTGGATCTAAGCTCTGGGCTTCTTTCAGTGGTGTTCTCTGCCTGTTCAAAGCTGTCCCTACTCTTCCTGCCTGACTCCACTTGCTACATGGATGTTTTGTTTGACTGACCCTTGGTTCTACCTCATTCAGCAAATCTTTCTGATCCCTGCTTCCTCATTATCCTGGGTGCATGCCCAAAGCCTAAACCTTAGGTTTGACTGTAAATAGACCAATCACTAGCGTTTCACTGGCTAAGAGTACTTGGCTGGAAAAACCTCCAGTATGTAACAAGAGCACTAATAATCTCTGTTTATAAAGAATTTTAAAACAGTTAAATCCAGCTTGATGCAATGGCATACTTTTGACTTTGGAAGCACTAGCAAAGTTGTGACTGCTAGGAGAGAACTATGGAACATTTCTCTTGAAACAGACTATACCTAAGGAGAGCTGGCTTTAAAGGAACTGACCCTTGAAATGTTCCTTCCCAACAGAAGTTTCAGTAGAGAACAACCAGAACAGTAGTTTCCTCTATTTTTCAAAAAGATGGCTCTGCTTTTTTAGGACTACATGACAGTGGGGTAGTTTTAGACGTGAAGGAATGCCAGTGGTTTAGAAACTTCCTGGTCTTTCTCTGGCAGCTGTAAGACAAAATAAGAAAAATTATCTCCTTCTTGTGCATATGTCATATAATTCACCCAGAGGGATATAGCAATCCCTAAGCATTTCCTAAGCCTTATTATTTGTGCTCTCAGTGTTATTTCCAATGTTTCCCTGGAGAGAATTAAAGAAGATAATCCCAAACTATTTTTGGACCCAATTCTCTGAAATTTTGAGCCTTCACTAGCCATTGAAGCCTGCTTTTTACATCTGCTCCCGCTGGCGTCAGTAATTACAGAAGATTCACATGGACAATCATCATGATCTTACAGGCTGCCCCTATCACCCATACTCATGCTGCCATGATGTAAACCCTATTTCTTAGACATTTATTTACTTGAACTGTCTTCTCAAGTGAGTGAAGTCATTAAGATCTGAAATTGCAGTGCAGTCCTCTAATCAGTAAAATCCAGCAGATGCTTTTAAAATTTAATTTTTAAAGCAACTATTCCTTTCAAAAATAACTCCAAACCAAGGCTTCATCTAAAAAGCACACACTGGGCATCACTTTACCTATCGCATGCACGCCACAGGGCTGTGTTAATTGTTATAGAGCTACCTACAGGCCCTCTCACCGATTGATACATTACAGACTCTGATTCTCAAAGACCAAAAAGGCATCAGCAAAGTCCCTTATAAAAACTGTGGTTTGGGAGATCAGTATGAGCTAGAATCCCTTGATACTTGCATTTGCCAGTGCAGGTGATTTTAGGCTAAAAAATGTTCTAAGAAATCACTGTCATTACAAATGCAAATAAAATTATGCACCTGTATACAAAGATCAGAAAGATGGTGTAAGTTATTAGGAATGGACTTTAAAATTGATTACAGCAAATGCTCAGAAAATAACATTGTGGCATTGACTTCTATGAGGGAATCAACAGAATATTTGGCACAGTAAAATATCTTCTCTAATTTAAATTTTATGTTGCGGCTTCAAAACCAATTAGACTAAGTTACAGTCTGATGATTTACCGAATTATCCTTTCTAAAACAAAAGTAGTTTTTTACTAACAGAGGCAAAGCAGAACTGCAGCTATAGCATTTATTTTCATTCTTATAGTATTGTAGATCTAGGGCCCAACCTCAGTAAAAGCATTTAAGAATATTTATACATTCACAGACAGGAGAAGCCCTACCAAATCACCACTTCCACATAATGGCTTTTCCATTGACTTTCATTTGGCTCCATTGACCTGAGTAAACCTAATGGGTGCACTCGTGTGTGATTAGTAACATACATGCTTAAGTTTTTGGCACCCTGCTACAAATACCCCTAAATAAAAACAAACATATGCTCATAATTCCCAGGGGAACAAAACAGCAGTGCCAGAACATCAGCATATAGTGGAAATAAGCCAATAGAGGTCAGCAGTACATAACAGAAAGATCCTTTTAACAGCAGCCATGTCAACTACACTTGACTGATATTTGGTGGGAATTTTTATGCCAAAAAAAAGAAGCATTTTTTCATAAAGTGTTTTCCCATTTAGAAAAAAAAAAATCAGTAATCACTCACAATACACATAGCACAGCTTCAAAGTTTTGCTAACTATTTTGCTAAACTCTTGTTCTGTGTCATTCCTTGGATGTAGACCATGTAGAGGGTTAAATTTCTAGTTACATATCTGAGAATTTCACTGCAAGGGCGCTTAGACTGGAATAAATGTATAGTAACTCAGACACCCCAGAGTTTCATCTCCTTTACTTTATGAAGCAAAGTTTTCAACCAGATAAATTTAGTTTTTACTTCTTCAATAAATGGTATGTATTTATCTATACTTCTTATTATACCAGCATCATAAATTAGATTATTTTATATTTAAAATTCAACACATATTTATCCTCCATCTCAATCTCCATCAGGCACGACTGCTTCTTGCAGATAAGGTCTTGAATATACACTTGAACTCCGATTTACACAGATTTAGAGATTTTTTTTTTTTTTTAAATTTTGAAATCACTTTAAGGAAAAACATATTTTTAAAATAATCAGAGATTGTTACAAACAACAAGCATTGTCGTTTAATTCAATTGTAATGTCTATTTATGTTCTAGAAAGAACAAAATTTGGATAGACAATTCCCTTCTAATGGATATCTACTTGAGAATTATTACATTCTAGATGTCCAAACAAGTGGCTGCCTGCAGTCTGGCAATCACGGATTACAGTTAACTAAAAGAGTATTAAGTTTGGAAAATAACAAAGGCAGCATGAAAAGCAACAGCTTAAAACAAAACCTTTAAAAAAGGCACAGAACTAATTACTTTTTTCAGCGGGCAAGATTGTTAAAAACTAATTTGCCACCTGCTGTCATAGAACAAGTCTTGATCATCTTGGTAATGAAGTAGTCAGATATTTGACTGCACAAGTTAGAACATATTTTAACTTGATGAGGGATAAGACTACACAATGAAGCAACTGCAGAGGGAAAGCTTACTGCTTCCTTATTTATTAAATTCACATTCCTTGTACCTACTAATGTTCTGAAAATAAAACAGGGTGCATTTATTAAAAAGCAGGATCCAAGAGATATTGTAACACATTTTTTCATATTTTTTTTTTCCTTTTAAAACAATGGATTTTCTTAGTCTTTCCTCAGTATAACAGCTTATATTTAATTTTAGAATAATGAAATCCGACAGGTATCATCAGATGCCCTTACATGTATTACACCCAGTGGTCTCCTGAATGAACACCAGCTTCCACAGAAACAATGGCTGATGTTTCCAAAGTGGCCAAGGGAATTAATGAAAGGAATTCCATCAATTTTGGTCCACTTGCTCTAGGGGGCTTCAAAATTCAAACATTTCTGTCTTTAACTTTCAGAGTGCAAAGACGTAGTTGAAACGATTACCGTCATGCTGTGTGTGCATTCCTCTCATCTCCACGGATTTAATTCAGTAATAAAACAGCTCTGCAGCTTGTGGCCTAAGGTAAACTACAAACCTGACAGTGGACTCTGAATCAAGATCAAAGTGACATTAGGCCTCGATCATTAATGCTTTCCTTCCATTTTGCATAAAATGTACCGCCACAGCTGAGGCGCAAGGATCACTTCTAGGTTGATTCTCCCCAGCTCAGAATGACAGGATGGGCTTTACTCTCATATTTTATGTACCTGTAACTTCATTGACCTCATGCTTAATTTACCTTATCTTCAGATTAGAATCAGAGCCACGAAATACAGTCTTTCCATAATGGACCTATAATGACAGTCATTTTGGAATACATTAATAATTATGAACTGAAACCTGCAGCCCTTATCCAGATGAAAACTTGCACTAACTTTGGTGATCTATTTCACTAGTGGTTATAGCTAAGTAAAAATTGAGTGTTATAGTACAAAACTTTTCATTTTTAATTTATATATATAAGCAAAAGAATTCAACTGTATATAAAACCTCCAAACTTTTTCATAAACAAACATCATTTGCTTATTAGTAGGAGTCCTGGTTTTCTGTGCTTACAGTTCTAAGTACCACAGCCATTTAGTCTAGGCTATATTAATTCAAATAGGTGCTAAAAATAATGATATTCAGTTATAACAATGAATTTGAACTAGATAGCTATTCTCTAGCTCTAGCATTTAAAGTATATTAGTCCTTATTTCTCTCAGATCTGGAGAAGAACTTAATTTGCTTGGGAGGAAAATAAAATAAATAAGAAAAAACAAACTAAAACTTTCCCTGGTAGCCAGCAGATTAAAGTTTTTTGGGTTTTGTTGATTGGTTTGTTTTTTCCAGAAAATTTTTCACTGCCTATTGTTCAATTTTGTCAATCAGTAGGGAAGTGACATTTAAAAATATATTTTTTTTTCAGAGTGTTTAATTTATCTAATTGTTTTATTGGTTATGATAACTTTGAGGTAGTGGTTTATTTATGAGGTACAGTCTCCTCATACTTTATTACATGTCTAAAGTATTTAAAGATGAAAGTAATTTCTCACAACTCAAAAATGGAAGATGTTCTAGGCAAAAAGCAATTGTTTAAGGCAGTTTCATTCCTGAAACCAAGTATATGATTATTAAAGGAATCTGCATCAGTATTTATATAACAGATGCAGTAATATGTACTGGATTTTGACTATGGCATTTCAGTTCAGCTTCCCCGATGATTTTGCATTAGGAAGGTATATTTACTGACCAAAACATTTGAAAAGCAGAAATACAGTGTATTTGGTTTTTTAAGAGTTCAGACCCAAGTTTTATGTTTCCTCAAATAAATACACTTTCAGTGATATTACAGTGCTTCAGTAAAACATTCCTCCATGTGAAATCTGTAACCAAACAGTTCATACCGGCATAGACCTGGCATCACCTGGCTTTGTTTAAAATAAACCTTATAAACGCCCTTTGGGAATATTCTCATAGACAGTTAGAACATACGTAAGCAGTTAGTGACCAACAAAACAAGTTTTATATCACATTGTTAGTACACCCAGAACTCTATTTTTTGTTTTATTAATAAAATTTATTTATTAAAACTATTGTAATGAACTGCAAACATCTTCATATTAAAAAAGAAGCAACAGAACATCCCAAGTCATTATTTGGTTACAAATTACATCATGTAAACTCTGTTTCTCATTGTCTGCATTTTCTTCCCTGTAATATAGTGAGAGAAAGTGATTCAATATTGTGGAGGAAAAAAAAATGATGTAAGTTTGGTATCAGGATTTTTTAAAAGTTAAGGAAGAGGCAAATTTTATAACTTGACAAAAGCTGTTGGGAAGTTACACAGACAGCTCGACAGGTTGGTTTTGTTTGCAATTAATTTTCTGTAACTGTCCTTAAAGCTTGCACCAAAAGCAACCTTAATGTTTCACATTTAAAACATATTACAAACATCATAGTATATGCTCCCGACCTCACAGGTCTTCACTGAAATATTTTTTTTACTAGAAGTCACTGTCAAATATTCATGTTAAGTGTATATGTTTCTGTGTGTGTATATATATATATATATATATATATGTATCTATTTCCATACATCATGGTGTCTTTGTAATAAATGTTCATACACACTGACTAATCACAGGAAAGAAACTCTGATTTAGTTTTGCCAAAACAATTATTTCTTAGACATACTGTGACCTACTTCAATGTTTACTTTGGAAGTTTCATGGAATAAATCTATAATCTATTCAGGTCTTCTTCCATTTTAACACATTCAATGAAAGCCAGCGTTTTCCAAAAGAAACAAAAAGCTGGGATTTCCAATATGGACAGCTACCTGAACTACCCAAATCAGTAACTTACTTTTACAAATAAACAGGGCCGCATGTTTTCAAACAAAATATATTTTAAAAAAAAAAAAAAAAAAATTATAACCTGTCTTACTCTCTTGTATTTTTCAATGGCCGAATTTAAGGACATTAATTACATTAAAACTTCTGCCGAGAGTTTATTAAAAAAAAAAAAAAAAAAAAAAAAAGAAAAAAATGTACTGCACAATCAGAAAGCATTAAAGAACAGTCTCAAATGAGAAAACAAGTTTAGAAAGACCTAATAAGAAGAGCTTCATTGCAAAATTTCTCAGAAGACACAAGTTTGTCTTGTCCTGTGCTAATATTTTATATTCAAATGCATTCAGATAACTTTCAGCCTCATTTCTTCCTTTTTCTACCATCACAAACTGCAAGCTGTACTTAAAAATCCTTCTCATTTCTTGCATGTAAGTCAGCCACCTCCTTTCAGTTATCCCTTATTTCTCTCTCAAACATCCATCCCCACTCACCCACCAGGTCCTCCAACAGGCTCAGAAAATTCAAAAGCTCATCAGCAGTATCCCAGAGGGCTAAGGTCTGCATCACAAACTAACCTGAGTGTACTGTCGCTCTTAGTCTCAGGGAGAACCAGTTGGAACTCTTAAACAAGCACGCTATCAAAGCGCAACAAGATGCTGTGGTTAGAAAATGTAGATCAGGATGCTGTTTGATGCTGCTGAGGGTAAAGTTCAAGGGATTGACTGAATTTAGCGAAAGGAAGATTGTGTGCAGCCATTGTCTAGTAGAACGACTGGTCTGATATGGTGGGATGTCCCACCAAGTGTCCAAGTCCACTTCTCGTAATGCAGTCCACAACACACATGACTGACTTAACAACTATGGAATAATTGTTATTAGTTTGCTAGAGACACCTCTATGGAAGCATAATGACTTTGAAACATCAAATATATCACAAATTCTGGAAAAAATGTGTGTTAGTGGAGAAATGAGAATTGGATGAGGGAGGTTTAGGGAACCTAGGGATGAGGGAACTGAACTCCAGTTATCATACTGGTGGCCACTGGCCTTCAGGCCAGATCTACAAAAACTAGAGATTCTAAACCCATTTATGTATGTATACCTGTTGCACCTCGCACTTCTGAACCCATCTGCTGAAGAGGAATAAACTCCTCTTCCAGCCCTGGCAGAGAGGATCTCTCTTTTAGCAGTGAAGACCTGCCATGTGACTCCAGTTCACGAGCTGAGCCATGGAGTGTTACTGGACCCAAGAATCCACCATCACCTCAGAGAAGGGTGCTGGATTTACACCACTAAGAGCACATGTGTTTATATGGCTTGGGTCTCTGCAAAACAGACACTCATGGAGCATAGCAAATACAAGGCCTGAGAAACATAATTTATTTCCTTCTTTTCCAATCCTACAAATATATTACAAGTAATAAAAAACAGTATTATTTTGCTTACATTTCTTTCTCTTCCCCCTACACTGCCACAGCATTGTTTTTCAGACACCTACTGGAGGGTATATCCACATTCAGATTTTATGGAATACCATAATCTCAAAGGTGAATTAATCCTAATGGAGTAGAAAGATCTACATAATCCTTGCCTGCAGAGCAGCATAATTTATAACAAAGAAAAATTCTACTGTAGTTTTTCTTCTTGATGTGTTATAGTCTAACTTCAAATTTCTTGAATTCCCGAAGGGATTTTGTTTTTACCATAACTTCTTGTTTTGGTTTTACCATAGTTACTTGTTTTAACTTTGGCTATATTTTTCCTTAACATTTACTCCAGTATGTCATACTCTGTTTGAGAGGACTAATTGGTTCATTCCCTTAGGGGAAAAGCAAAAAGCAAGCAAATACTATATTTGCACATAACATGCACATATGTTTGCTTTAAAGCAAAAATAAATAGTCTTTACATCCTCTAAATATTAAAACCACAAAGTCTTTGCCCTGGTGAATATACTGTTAATTGTTTTAGATTTATGGCATTATTATGCCATAGTCTAATAGTGTTTCTTACCAACCAAGGAAGAAAGCTTAGTTACACTAAGTAAATAATATTAACTACTGCAAGGAAAGAAAATGCTGTTGTGTTTAAGGCAGTGGACTAAGATTAATAAGGTCTTAAATTCCAGATTCTGTCACAGTCCTCCTATGTGACATTGGAAAAAATATATCTTCATGCCCTGCCTTTAACTCCCTTCTATAAAACAGAAGAGTAAGAACTATAAAACTATTTGGCAGAACAACATTCTGGTTTTGTGCTGAATCACTGCCTGGTATAATGGGGCCATAATTTTGGTTAGCTCTTATCTGCCATACTATAATAATTAATAAATGATAGTAATCTATGTCTTCATGAATAAAAATATCTGGATGAACACCAAAGGGCTTCGCTGCATTATTTAAGAAACTGAGTTAAAAGAGCGTCATGTTAATATCAAGAAATGCAAAAAGCAGAAGCATGAGTACCAGGCCCAAGGATGAGGGAAGGCAGCGCCGAGAACCATTTACCACAAACGCTGAGAATTTCGGTCAGGTCACTAAGACATCTGTGTCCCTTCCCGCTGTCATTGCTGGCTGTGAGGCAGGGTTTTGCCATGCAATGAGTGCACTGCCAAGGAGCGTATGCACACATGTACTCTCTCAGTTAACTATTACTGGACTCCATCAAACCTTGCAGTCCCACCAGCATCTCTGGGGCTGCAGCTGCAATTCATCTGGACAGTTCTGCACAGGCTGGCGGCCAGCCTTGAACTGCAATCCATACCACTCGGTGTTTCCTCCATTTCCTGCACCATTTCTAAGCAGTTTTTACTAAACCCAACACCCTTATTCCTCAGAGGCATACTTAAGAATATGAAATATTATATTCAAATGCACTGATCACATGAAGGTGTTGTCTATAGGCACCACATAGGATCAGTGTGTGGTGCAGTTGTTTTTGGTTTTAATGTGAAGGTGGAAAATCTAATCAAACAAAATTGCTCTTGTACAAAATCCTGGGCAAGCTTTGCATCTGTTTTACCCTCCATAAAATTGTAGATCAATCACTGTACATGTTTTCAATATTAATATTTCCTTATGGATTTAATTTTCCCAAGTAAAATTGTACCCAAACGCTGTCACATATAAGATACCACATCTGCTGTGGAGGAAAAAGACTGATAGCCATTTTATTTTCTTCCTATGTGATTTATTAGTCTCACACAATATGGGGGGAGAAAAGACTGTAATGGATTTGAGTGCCACAGATTATATTTGTTAAGTAATTTTTCAAAAGTCCTTAAATACTCACAAGAGTTCATAAAAGCTTCAGAAAAGACAATAAAACTCCAAAGTATTAAAAGGAGTAAGAGAACTAGGAGTGGAACTAATACAGAGCAATTAATTAATTGTTCTGCATTTTTTTTTTTGCTGTTCCTGCTAGCAGAAGCCCCAACAGTAGCCAGGATGAGAACAGTAATTAATCTTTTTTATCATCCGAGATCAGCATGATTACTGGGCACACCTTTTAAGTGGAAATCTAGTCTGACATCCTGCTCTTAATTATTCACAGTCATGATCAAAGTTTATGATAAAAACAGGAAAAAAGAATCTTTGTGTAATACAGATTTCCAAACTTCTACACAGTAAAGGTACAAAACCCAAAGACCATCAGCAAGACTTTGTGTAAAGTCAGCCAAAAGCAGGAAGGAAGTAAAAGTTACATCTGCCAGTATTCAAGGAACTCTGAAGGAACAAGACTCATTGAATGATGCTTCTAGACATGCAGCAAGTATCAAACATCTCTCTTATGCATTGCAGAAAGTGATAAACTAAACTGAAAACATTTGGGAACACAGTTCACCAAGATACATTTGACATAACTCTACATTTTGAGTCATTTTTAAAGTCAGGTGGTTTGACAGGCCATCACATAATTCATAAGTGAATCATAAGTAAGTATTTTTTTCAATTCACTCACTGAAAAACATAAACTCTCATTTACTAGTTGTGTCATTTATTTGGATGATTGCATCATTGATCTTGACAATTGTAAATTAATTTTCAAAATGAACATAAAGAAAGCTATCACAGAGAATGCTTGATGGTGTATTTTCTAAGATGATCATAGCTGCATCATGGCAGCCTTGGCTAGTGCTTAAAGGAGTGGAGTTCAATGAAATTTCAAACTAATTCAAATTAGGCCACTAACTTCTCAAAAGCCATTAACTATTCAACAACTTGTGAATACCTCCACAGTCCTCTCCAAGTTTTCTTCTAGGAATAGAAACATAATTTTATGCTGAATAAGAAGTAAGCAAGCCAGGTTTATGCAAAATAACTGAAATATAAGCAGTTTAAGACAACCCTAAGAGGTGTTGCCTTAGATTTTTTGATTTACTTGTCATGGTATACAGCTTATAATATGAAGTAATAAATGTGAAACAGAAAACTGAAAGCTTGATTCTGCAACTTATTAATGTGATTTAAATAAAATGACTTGCAAAAATCAGCAAGTGGAAAAGTCTGGGTAAGCTCTCTTGTTAAATACTCAACTTTATGATGTCATATGACCAAGTAGAGACTGGTCAATGTCAAAACTGTACACGCGATTAGTGAACTTATTTCTTACCAGAAACTGATAGACAGGTGACTAAGTTTCAATAAATTCACTTCTAAATTATGACTATCTTAGTAATATGGGTCTGAATTTGAATGTAGCACTGACTGACCACCCTGTCCTGACAGTTGTCCACTCCTGAAATTCTGTGCTCATTTCTATCATTTAAATATAATTAAAAAAAAAAATAAATCTATTATGTCCCAACTATTACAGAGTTCTCCACAATTCACAATACCCGAAGGAAATTAAAAAACAAAAAGCAGGGAAAATCCAGAAACACAACACTACCTCACCTCCCTAAAAATGTGGTAACAAGAATTAATGAAAACTACAGTTCGTGTATAACAAGTGAAAATTAGAACTTGCTATACTGACCAAGAAATAACACAAAATTAGTTTTCCAGACAATCTCGGATGATTTGTACAATACTAGACAGAGAAAGTAAGATCAGAAAAATAGGCTGGCTTTGTTAAAAGTCATGAATACAAAATTATACATTTGGCTTCTCATAATGCCATCTTTTGAATAAGTATTAATAATAATATCAGACACTATACCATACAAGTCTTAGCAAAAAGATTTTAAATAAAAGTGAAGCCAAGGGTAAAGAACGAATCTTTATAGTTATTAGGAAACATTATCTGGAAACCATTCTTAACGGTGCTATTAAGGGGTGCTCTGGTATGGTACAGCAATACACTTTCCCACTCATCTAGAATATATATGGAAGCATTTGTACTTCAGCAGTGCAAAGATGCCCTACTTAGAATTGAAAACCCACTGCGATAGGTAATAAGTGTACAAAGTGAAAGATGTTAGGCTGGCAAAATGTGCATTTTGTTCCAAATCAGCTCTTTAACCCCACAGTAAAAGACAAGAGAGAAGGAAAGGCAGAGGAAAACAACAAATGACACTATAGTTCTGCAGTTAACCCTTCTACAGGGCACTGTAGTTATTCCAAATACATGATGATTTGAAACAAATTGGGGCATCATGATCCTGTACTTTAATTTTGAAGGCATGAATGTGTCAGCAAAGGAAGTGGTAACAGATAGGTTGATAGAGCAAAGAAATAAATGTAGCAAGCCCAGATGAAAAATGGTAACGTACATGAGAGTACTGAAATGCTTCAGGTTGACTCTCTGTTCATTCTGTGACAGAATAAGTACAAGGACAACTCTACCTGTCTCCTTCTGAAATTATCAGCCATTCTCCCTTGCTTTCCGATGGCTGCTTGGCCTGTAGTTCATGGTCCTTAGTTTAAGTCAAACAGCTGACTTCGCAGAATCAATAAAATAAACCAGGGTGCACATTCATCCCTCTATGAGGACAGCTCACTCTGTTCTCTCTGCTTCCAACAATGTTTAGATGGCTTTATAAGGAAACGAAATGAATTGTTTATGATGGAGCTGGGAGCGTGCGGCCAGTGCTGGTTTGTAATGGGGTTAGATCTAATCAGCCAAGGCTGTGACAGACACCTCTCCCCAGCATACTTAAGAGAGTCACCATTATCCTTTCTAATTGCTCGGGTAGTCGTCAGTAGACCACTCATTGGGAAGGTGAGTGGATTTTACATTTTCTAGTGAACTAACAGAAAAAAGAAAGTTGAAAGTGAAGTACTGTATTTAAGCTGCATTTAGGTTAAATCCTTTAAAATTTAATCACCATTTCAAAAAATTCTCATATCGATTCACAAAGACATGTGAATTTCATGATTTTAATAGTTGTCACTTTTCCAAAGTATTTTATATTAGTTATTTCTTGAGCTAAGGTTAAACTCACAGATGATATCTATTTCCACAAAAATCAATTTAGGAAAATTTCTCATTTTACAAACAAGATGAAAAAACATGCTGCATTTTCCAAATGGCATTTGTTCATCTCTCAAAACTCTGTTAATAGTCATTGTTAGAAGTTTATCCATTATGCTTCACAGAAATCTTACAAAACTAAGAGGCCAGATTGGTTCACACTTGTCATTCTTAAATCTGACTTTTCTTTGATTGATAACTGATTTCTAAGCTTCACTCCTTATTTTCAGAACCTAAGGCAACTTCTGTTTCCATTACAGAGGTATCAAGCATCTGATATGAAATATCAAAGCCTAAATCTGCTAATACAGATATCAGTGAAAATTTGGAATGACTATTCAGGCCTGAATTTGTGTTACACGTTCTCTTACTCATCTTAGAAAAACAGAGAGGCCAGGAGTTTCTTTGAGACTTTTTCAGGCATTTGCACACTGCAGAGTCAACTACTACAGCTGCATTTCTGCAGAATGGGTAACACTTCGACAGAACTTTGTTTCCTGAAATAAAAAGACATGAACGTATTATTTTACTGAATTTTATGTGAAATCAATTATTTATTTTTCTACTTAGGGCAGTTTATGTTTTGAGCATGGAGAAGCAGTTCAGTGTCAGGGTGTTTCCTCCTGCCTGCCAGCCTGTGGCCTGGGAAGAAGCTGCAGAGACCAGCCAGACACAAAAGCAACTCTATGGCAGGCCTTCAGACACGCAAAAAATTGTCCTCAACCTTCACAAGACTTTCTCTACAGTAAACTACTGTTCTTTCTTCCCCATTCTCTGTTCCCTCAGTGGTTTCCTCTGCTTCTCCTTGCCTGGACTGTCCTGTTCCCCAGGCATGACATGGGGAAGGGCAATTGCCAAGCACTGCCATCCCTGCCAAATGCACATTCAATATTTCCACTTGGTTTTGAGCCTAAGAATCAAGACAAGTAGTTCTGCCTGTGCCATCAAAAGATGCCACCAAAGGGAATAACTAGGAAAAGGAGGTGAGGATTTGGACATGTGGGTTCTGGGAGGAAAAAGGGGAAGACAAAGTAGAGAGGCAGGAAAGGATTGTTAAATTAACGTTTTAGCTTTCTAAGAGTACTGCTTTCATGCAATAATCAGGAAAATGAGAGGATATTTTATCTATGTAGCTAAACACCATCATAGAAGGTTATAAACATGTCTGGCATAAGAAATTTTCCTGATTAGTCAATGTAATAATAAGGAGAAAGACTAATCTATGCAAATGAAAACATGCAGCAGAGCCTTTGTAATATCCAAAGCTGCTTAGTCAGGCTTCAGAAAGACAACACACATTTTATGCTTGACACACAAAGCAGCACAGTTGGGAACTGGTTGTTGGGAGCTAATTGCTACCTGTAGGATTTGGTACCTTTGCTGCATGTCACCTGGGGCAAAATCTTAAAGGCATATTCTGGTACTACACTTGGCTACTGCCAGCAGTCCTAGCAAAGACAAGTTAAGATTCTTTGTTAGGGAAACTGGGTATTCATTCTCTTCTGGTTTCAGAAGACACAGCTGCAACCAGGGCAGGATTTTGGCCCTTAAAACTGAATATACTATTAGTACAGCTGAACTTACTGATTTTAAAGTCATCATTGAATAAGATACATACAATCCATTTTGAATAATGACTAAATACTGGAAAATCTACAGTAAGATAAAGCAAATGCTATTAAATAGTCCACTATGGATGCTTGACTAGTGCCCTGACGAAGGAGCTCAGACTCTTACATCTTCAGGCACATAGGATTAGTTAACAGATTTTATTTTAAAAGCTTTGCTGAAATTTTCTTAGGTTATTAATTTGTGTAATCAATTTTGTTACGATATTCTGGTTTTTCCTATTCCTAGGATTACTGTTAATAGTAAAAAAGTAAGCATCAGAGTTTGGGGAATTAGGAATGCCCAGATTCTAACAGAAGAAAGCAACAATGTTAAACAGAACCAGCTGGATTTGACAGAAAAAGATTATCAGAATAGTTGGATCCACCAGGGATCCTGACATGCTAGAATCTAAGGCTTTGTGACACACGAGTATGGTACGTCTTCACCAAAATGACATGCTGGTAATTTTCTTTTACTTAAAATTTACCATTCTTTTCCAGATTAAATTAGTTAAGTGTAGTTTAGGGAAAAACAAAACAAAGAAACAAAGAAACAAAAAAATCAACCCACAAAACATTTTTTACAGAAAAAATACATCTTGATGTAATATGTTCTACATTGTTTTCCCATGATAATAATGTTTTCAATTATCCATAAAGAACAGCTACTATACTCAATGGTAGACCCTTTTAAAGTTATCAGCTAAATCAATACACTACACTTTGCATATTCCAAGTTAGCAGAGTGTTTGGCTTCCTTTGGGATAGAGTGATAACAGTCTTTACCGATATATAAATCCTTTATTTTTATTTGGCCAAATATAACCTGTTACTCAAAACTGTATAGATAAGCATAGACTACACAATTAATAACAGTTATTTAAGCAGATTACATGTTAATGGCTACTTCTGGAAGCAACAGGACTTCATCTGACCCTGAAAGTGAACACTTAAAATTTCAATGATTAATCAATAAATTAACTGTTAAACCAAACATTGTTTTAAATGGTTATTTTACTTCAGCAGAAATAATCTTCCTGCTGGTCCTTTAGAAAAGTAAACTACATAAATAATACATGTGCTAGAAGTCTTCTGTCGCTCTTTGTGAAGAGGAAACAGATATATGAAAATTTCTGATTCCAGTGAAATGGATAATTTCTTTTTTAAAACCATTCCTCCCAGTACACAACATCCATTTAGTGAGCAAGCTGTAACCAGCAGAGCTCGTTGTAGTAGTTCTTTAAAAAGCACATTTGTGGCTACTTAATTAATGGAGAAAACAAACCCTGTAAGGCATAAGCACTAATTTAATACCAGGGAGATGCATCTTGAATGACAAAATATTTAGGATTTATATTGCCATAAGTGTATTTAGGGAGCTGCATCTATAGTCTGAAAGCGGGAAAAAAGTTAGAGCAAACATGATGACATAAGATGTTAAGTGAATGCATTAGTCAAATTTTTCAAATGGTTTTAAAGCATCAAATTTAAGCTGTTTACTACACCCAGAATAATTTCCTCTGAAAGTATCAGGGACTGGGCAAGAAATTTACAGACACTAACCTATAAACTATCAGTTCATCTGAAGTAATTTGTTAGAAACACTTGCTAATCCTTGTGACATAACTATCATTATCATAGATTAGCAGAAAGAGACACAGCATCTAAGCTCCCAAAACAAAACCTTGCAAAGACATAGTGTAAAACCTGGTATCACTGTTGGGTCACAAAAGGTGGAGGAAAAGCCAACGGATGGCCGATGCGCTGTGATCCTGGCTGCCATCTCCCCATTCCTCCCTTCCTCTGCTGTTAAGTTTGTGGCATCTGCCTCTTCTATGCTTTCTGATGTTAATACCTCTCCTGGTAATTGCCTCTGCAGTATCTCCACTTGTCTTTGCTGTGCCTTGTTTAGGCAGATAATTTCTCTTCTGGCAGGCAGGTGGAATAGCCTGTCAGTGATAGGAGAAGGTAAAGCTGGTATCTCTAGAGCTGTCAAGGTTTAGCCACAGGCTTGAGTCAAATTTGCATGAGGCTTTAGAATCTTGTTCAAGACAGAGAGATCTCAATTTTATTTTTTCTTGCACATTTACAGATTGGACCAGTAAAAAAGAAATGAAAGAAAAATCAGGAAGGGGGCAAGTTCCATCTGGATGAGGGAATGACAGTGCAGTAATAATGGTGGTGAAGAATATATTCCATGGAGAAAAGATAAAGGCCAACTCGATATGTTGTAGAACTTCAAGACACTGAGTGGCAAAAAAGACAAAATGAAATATAGATGAAAGTGAAGAGATATATGTGAGAGGGGAGAGAAGAAAAGTATGCTCTGTTTGGCTCCAAAATAGTTATCACCACTGAGAAATGAGATCTCAAGTTCAGGATTTCAGAGAAAGAAACTCAACAAACACATCAACTGGTAAGAAGTATTGGGGGAATTAATGCAAAGCCCATTAGGTACAGTAACTCAAACTGAAATAAAGCAAAATAAAAAAAAAATTATGGAAAAAGATACAAACTGTATACACTGGGACTCTTGAACCTGGAAAAGATAAAACTGGAGCAGGACAGGAAAGAAATCTAAGAAATCTGGAATGATGAATGAATAGGTAGTGCTTGTTCACTGTCTTCCTATATGAGGACTAAGGGGCGTCAAAAGTTGGTATCACATGGCAGGTTTGAACAGAAAATATTTCTTCACACATCCTGCAGTTAATCTATGCTATTCCTGTGCAGAGCACCTGCAACGCTTAGATCACCAAATGACTGGACAATTTTATGGAAGAAAAATCTATTAACAGCTATTGAATATGGAGTCATCTCCTAAATGAAATCTGTGAGTTGTGATGTGCTGGAAGCCATCAAAGTACGCTGGAGAAATATCACAACCTAACTATCCTCTCCTCAGAGGCCTTCTTAAACACCTGTGGCAGCCACCACCAAGGACCAGGATGGATCTTAGATCTGGGCTTAGTACAGCCAAAATCAGGTTACTCAGGCAGGAATGACCTACTTGTGTTCCTTGCTCAACAGATGTAGTAATTTAGTTGTTTTAGACCACAGCAAGGCCGAAGCTGAACATGAACTGAGAAGAACTAGGAGTGTTTCGGCAACTGGAAAACTGACAAACTGGAACTGGAGTTAGGGGAAACTTGCATGGTCATACAAAATCTCCACAGGAAGCCATGCAACAGTGCCCAGTGCAGAACTCAACAAGATACAAAAGTCCTACTGAACAGAATTAATTGTAAGCCTGCAGTAACTAAGGTTTGGGTACTGCCCTATTCTCTCAGAATATTTGACAGCTGTCCACAAATGAGTTTTGCTGTCCAACAATCCCCATTTATTTATGGCAAACTGCTTCAAATACCTGCCAACTTCTTTTCCATGGATGAAGACCGTAACACCTTACTTGGATACACATGATGGACATGCCTGTAATTAAATGTAACAGTTCAGAATAGAAAACTGCATCGAGCTTGGAGCATGGAGGGGATCTCAGACCTTTAACTCTATGGGCTGCAGTTCATAAAAAAAATTTAAAAGTACTCATTTACCTAATTAAGCTGTTGATCTGTCCTTGCCTTCTGCCTCATTCCTGCCTCTCTGGGCGCTCCCTGCCCACATGCTCTAGCCTGGAATGCGAGGGCTGAGGAGCTGCCAGGTCGTGGGGGACCCACACATCCTCTGCCCCCCGCAGTCTGCCAGGGCCGGTACACAGCCAGCCCCGGGGCCTGCTGACACCACTGCCCGAGCATATTCCGCTTGAGAACGTTTAAAGCATCCACTGGCAGGCTGCAAACAACCGTCACTCATGTCCAAGCTAGCAGAAACACTAGAACAGCACAGGGCTTGCTACAAAAGCCTGGCAGCTTGTCCATCTGCCTGCAAGCACTGAAGGCCTGTGTGAACAAATCTTTGGGCTGTGTCCTCCATTTTGGCAGCACTAACATAAAGGGGTGTCCAAGCACATATTTTTTTGGGGGAAATGCTTCCATTGTGCCAGAGGCTGGGGAAAAAAAAAAAAGAAAAAAGACTCACAAAACCCCCCAGATCACGTCACACCTTGATTATCTGTGTTTAATTCTGACCTTCGTTATTACGTATCACAAGTTAGAGACAGCAGCCATAAAGATACGACAGTAATTGTTTCTATTACTGTAACACAGCATGGCATCCACATAAAATCAAGACTCTCAATTTTGCAAAGTGTAGAGGAAAGAAGAAAAAACTGCAGAGAGGCCAGAAAAGAACCACAAGAGAGCCAGAAGATGACCTAGGGAGTGAAAGAAATACCTAAAAAGATAGTTTTCAAATCAGCTAAACAGCTAGTGAAAGGACTTGAAAACAGTTCTGTCAGGGAGAAAAGCTCATATTGAAAGAGTTGCTTTACATTAGCTCATGGATGTGTAATTAACTGAGTGAAAGACAAAGACTTGCAGCTGAGCTCAGAAATTATCTTCAGATCTTTCTTAAATTGTGAATAATTGCTCAAGGGAAGTTGTGGGAACTACCAGTTCTGGAATATTTTAAAAAAAAGCTACAGGGGATATAATTCTAGAAACAGCATTTTAAGAGGAATTTTTACTAGCAATCACTTAACAGCATTTCCATTAATTGCTTTTAGCCTTTCACTTATTAAAACTCAAAATGGCTAGGGTTGTCCAGGAAGTTATTTCTGTGGTGCCTTCCTTGAAAACAACAATTTTTACAAGGTGAAGTGATATTAGCACCACCAGATAAATGCTCTGTTTGAGAAAACTCACATCCAATGTTCGACATTTGTTAAGCATCAACTGCCAAAGACACCACTTTACCCCAGCTCTTGATTTTATTTGGTTATTGCATCAATTCACCGTTTAGCCTCTTAAAGCTTAATTTCATCTTATTTAAAATCTTTCTTTTCCCTTCATCTTCCTATTGCTCTTTTATCCAGTTTTTCTATTGTTCCCTTAATCTGCCTATACTTTCTCTTTTCTTATCCTCTCCTGCACATACTGCTCTACTTTGTATTTTTTCATCATTGTGGTCACACATGCACCATCAGAATCCACCTTTTAGATTCAATGCTGGTTTTTTTCCCCATCTGCCCTTTCTTTTTCCAATTATTCTGTGGTCTCCATGGCTCCCTTTAGCATTATTCTTTAAATGAAATATTTGCATTTGGTTATACAATGCAAAGCAATATCATACTTCAAATAATTTTACACAAAACACACTTCTCCTTACAGATGTCCTTTCTTGTAGCTTCTGTTCAGATAGCATACACCTTTTGTTCAATTTTGTTTAAATGCCACAAGGACAGGATTAGGAATAGCTTGGTCATTATAAGACTCCAGAAAGCAAATTGAAAGGGAATAAAACATTTCAGTAGAAAAATAAGATGGCTTTTTAACTGTCACCTGTCAGAAAATAAAAATGAATAGAGTCTAAAAATAGGCTTAGAGGTCAGCTATCAAGGATATTTAAGAAATGGTTATCTTTTTACTTCTTGCAGATAAATTATGAACAGAAAACATTTCCCCTCACCCATTCCATCTTTCCACCACACATGTTATTTATTTTTATCTAGATTAGATTGATAGAAAAATCCATGCTTATTCAAAAAGCAGTTTCTTTCTCTAAACATTTTGGTCATTAATTCTTCAGAAACAGAGAATTCAGAACTATCACACATTTTTCTCCCCTCCTCAGTTCAACATTGTCTCTTAACCCACCAGATCTTTTGTTGTTTCACAGTCATCGCAGGTACCTGAAGATTTGATACAGATGACAAGCAAAAAACATAGTCCACTTTTTTTTTTTTTTTTTTTTTTTTTTTTT
>NW_020799092.1:70817087-70840457 GCF_003259725.1 Athene cunicularia
TTTTTTTTTTTTTTTTTTTTTTTTTTTTTTTTTAGAGTTTGGTGGTTTGTTGTTGGTTTTGTGGTTTGGGTTGTTTTTTGTTGGTTTTTTTTTTTTTTTTTTCCCAGAGTGAAATCAACATATTTCTGGCTCCTTCTGAGCATCAAAAAAAATATTAAAAATATGTGCAACATTGTGAGGTTAGAACATCAAACAGAATACAAAATAATGTATTCTCTTTCTGGCACATGGAGCAACTTTTCCTGTTTAAACAACTTCAGTTGTATCTGCACAGAGAGATGCTGTGCAGATGTTGGGTGGCCCTGGCTGGATACAAGAGGCAGCTGAGAGTTGGACCAAGTGTGCCACAGTGCTGTTCTTCAGCTGCTACACCCTTAGCTCACGTTACATTTGCACACTTGAGCACTGCTTTAACCTTTTCATTTAATTTCCCTGCTCAGGATGAAGACAATGAGAGGAGAAGCTGCTGGTTCCTCTTTCTTTCAAATGCTCAACCAACTCAACAACCCATCTCTGATCATCCAGAGCAGCATGAACAGTGCAACTTTTAAAATCATAGCACACTTACAAATACTAGATTTTTTTTAATGCATATAGGGATAACTAAAATAACAGCATCCTAAAAGAAGAGATATAATAAAAGTAGAAGGAGAAGAGAACAAAGATTAGTTTCTCCTTTTCAAAATAAAACAGAGAAAAACAAGAATCCAGTACTAACACTGATTTTTAGTCTCATTTCTATGCCATTCTCTGATGAGTAAGAGACAGGCATAGTATTTCAAACACACCCAGGTACATTTCCTTAGCTGCTGTGCTTTAGAGGGGTCTTTATTTAAATAAGAAACTAGCCTCAGGCAAGTGCCTCACAAGAAATGCTTCCTAATAGATGCTCAGCCCTATATCTTAGCTCATAAAAATTAAGTAGCTGTCGAAACAGATTAACCAACTGTCATGCAGAAAAGAAATTCATACACAGTGGCACTGTGAAGACAAATTACTAAACAAATTTGGTGCCTAGGTAACTCTACATTTTTAATTCAATTATATATTCAGCTCAGTGCCTTTATTTAAATAGCAAATACCAGGTTCTACCTTCTTAACAGTAGCTGAAAATGAGAAACGAAACACATTTTGCATAAAACCCATCTTCTCCAGCAAAGCCAAAGTAGAAGGTATGGAAGGGGTATGTTGCAAAGAAAAACACCATTAAGTGTCTATAGTGTCTGGAATTAAAATATAGACAACTACTATTACAGATAAATTAAAAGCATCTTTCTATGAGATCTAAGCACTTATTAGAGACCTGAATTTTTACTGTTGTCCTTGGCAATTGTATCTAACAAGCAGCAGCAATTATAACATGGCAGAGATGGCAAAATATTTTCCTGCTATAACACTAGAAACTAAATGGTCCTGAGCTATGACACAAGTGTTGGCACACCTGTGCGTATTAGAAGGGAATTTTTCATTCCCTACTTTCTGTATGCTACAGTATTGTGTGATAATCACATCTTGCACCATTCTTGATGGATGTGCAGATCACAACTAAATTAGATCTGTTTGTTTTAATTGGAACAGTAGAAGAAAAGGTTTTGCTCCTGTTCAGTAAAGCTAGGGACTTAGTATGTAACATCTTTGCAGACATAATTACATCAAAGCTGGGTAAAAATAAGTACTAAAGCCTTTAAATAGAGCTTCTAAGACTCTAAAAGTTAATGGCTTTCTTAGATTTTAAAATAAGTTAGAACATGTTTTTGCAAAGGAATAGAATTATTTCAAATTATTATTTAGTTTTAAAACCAGACTAGGGTGACCTACATCATAAGGCAACGTAATTCTGGGATCATAAGACAGACACCACCACCACTCCCCACCCAAATCTTTATGAAATTTTGATTCTATCTTCCAAACCTGTGACTCAAATAATGCATTTCTGTCTTTTATGCAAGGAAGAGTCACTGATTCATCTTATGTTCAGCAGGTTTAATGATCTTTTCTTCCACATTTCTTGTGAATTTGAAGTGTCCAGATGATGCTGGAGCTGGAATGATCATTGATTCCATTCTGAGAAATGCGCTTGAAGTGAAAGAGAAGCTGGTGGAGACGCCTGCTTTCTTCATGGATTTAACCAGCATTGTATGTCATCAAGGAAATACATGCTGCAAATGTTCCCTTGTTTAAAATCTTTAATACAATTAGCATTAGTATTGTGACAGATTCTGACAATATCTTCCAGGTTGAGGTCAACAGCAGTCCCAGAAGAATATGATTTTTTGTTGCCTACTGTAAAACTCAGTCTAATGAAACAGAAATCAATATTGAAATCGAATAAAATTATTCTAGGTAGAAATATATGACTGGCTGGCTCTGCTTATTTGCCTGTATATTTGAGCTGCTTCTACAGTTAAAAAATAGAGACAGAACTTGTGAAGGCTTTTTTCTTTTCTGTTCTGCTGAACTAGTGAAATCACTCAAGGTTAATACAATTAGATGATGGATAAAGTTCTTGATGGATGGGACTGCAGTGACACTGAAAAATGTGGTGCTCATTCTATTAAGAGAGATTTCAGCATCCAATGCAATTAGGGGAGGTACAGATGTGAATATGGTAGTAACTGCAAGAAGAAGAAATGGCTTCATGCATTTGTAAGCCACTACAAAAGACATCTGAATTAAGACAAATACTGGTAGCGAGATCGTCTTTCTTCTTATGATGAAGAAGGTCAACTCAAGAGACAGCATTAATAGACTAGGTCAGAGCTGTGAAATACAGGAATGCTCCTGAGGTGGGATTTGCCTGTGAATTTCTCCCTCGTTAAAAAGAACGAAAAGCCAAGGAGGATGGGGCAGTGCAGTCGGCAGGAGTCAGCGCACACTGTGAAATGAACCTACTCACAATCTGGAACAAGACTCCCAAGATGCTGTGGACACACCTTTGCATAAACTTTTAAAGACAATATGAAGGTAAAACATGTCTTTTAGCTTGAATTTATTACATGAGCTACAAGTCAAACAAGCATTTTTCAAAATAAGCTTTCTTTTTTCCCCCATCAAAAAAAATGTACAAACAACAGGACTAATGTTTACAAACATCAGGAGCAATCTTAGGAAAAAAAGTTATGCTCCAAACTAAACTATGCAGAACACTATGCTGTTTGCTGCTGCTGTCTCTCTGTGCAAGTGTGAATTTTCCTAGGACCAGATCGGACACAGAAACAAAACAGAAGTAGTAGATGAGGTTGTTTTGATCCATATTTGCTAATCTTTTATTTACAACCATCAGAAGAAGGAAAGTGTTGGTAAATGTACTAGTCCAGCATGGCATTTACACCAGATCTTTCCCACGTGAATTCTCCGGTGTCTAATACTCCTGTGTTCAAACTGAAGCTCTGTATCTGACTCTCTCTTTTCCAAAGCCTGCAACATCACAATCACTGAAAACTCATCTGTCTATCAAACCTGGCTTAAGTTTGACAACCGATTTTGAATTTATCACCTGTATCCCACTACCTGCATCCAGTGACCATATGACTGGAAAAATCTTATTTCCCCAGGGAAGATGAATGGAAAAGAGCTACTGATGCTCCGTAATATTTTAGCACAAAAAATGCCTAATTTTCAGAAAACCTCTGAAGCTCTGAAGGAAAAACATGGGGGGTTTTCTCATGCATATAGTATTGGCAAATTCCACACTACTACATACGTTCTGCTTGGAAGTCTTTGTCAGCAGTTGTAGCTGTACAAAATAACAAAGACTCCTACTCTTATCACAACTGTAAACTACATATATCTTTACTGTGGTGGGTTTTTCTACTTTCTATGCCCTTTAGCAATGTGTGCAGATCCATTAAAATGTATGGCAGCTTTCCATCACAATAATAATTGTCACATTCTTCTGCTAATATCAAGCACCCCTGGAAATTAATCAGAAAGAACTTTTATAACCATAACTCCACTCTGTTTTCCTAAACTACAGAGGAGTTATGCCTACTTGGTGTTTTTTCCTTACTGTCTGTTATCACAGATCACAGGCACAAAAGATTTTCAATTTAATACAATGACAACTGCTGATAGAAAATTACATTTATAAACTTGGAAATATTTTTTATGTTTACCAAGCAAACATAGCTCAAGAGTTTAAAAAAAAAAAAAAAAAGAAAATAAGAAAAATATAATTTCAAGTAAACAGAGTTTGCCTATTCTGTACTATAATGATATAAGGAGAATGATCAAAAGAAGATTTTCGTGGCATCTCAACTCCAGTATGGGAAATGTAACTACTTTTTAAATATGGACAGCTCAGAATTAAGAATCATGTGTTCTTATTTACCTCTGACCATTGAAAAACACACGCTCAAATTTGTCACCGAGTGTCCATTATAAACAATTTGGCAAATGCACATATTGATGTTTTCAGTACACCCTGGCATTTTAACAAGCAGATCTCATTACAGAAAATACGATTTCCCCACTTTCATTTTGTAAGAGTACTGATGATCTTAATGTTTATGCTTGAAAGAAAAAATAAATATCACATTTACTGAGGAAATTTGTGGTTATGGCTATTAGGAGGACTTTTCCAAAGTACAAGATTCATTCCGGGTCTCATCCAAGAAGGCTTCCAAATCGACAGATGATCATAATAATCAATGTTTTACATTAGGACCAAACAGAATGTATGCACCAGCTATAAATCCACATAGGTAAGTAACACTGCCAGAAGGGTTTTCAGCAGGATGTACTAACCTTTTAAGCAGATTCTCTTCCCTTAATAGGCTAAACATAGGCACCATATGTAATGCATCAACAGGGCCAAGACATCCAAATACTAAGATACTAGTCACAATATATCCACATTATTGCTCTGACTCCAAGAGAAGGTTTGTTAGCTTCACTATAGAGTTCATGGAAGTGACGACTGTTTCATGCAGGTATCCATTCTGAGTTGCTCTGAGCTGAGAGTTGAATTTGATAACTTAAAAATTCCTAATGAAGAAAGAAGTATGTTGAAAATCCTGCTCTCATGCTAATCAGCACTGCAAGCAAGAGCCTTCTCAGCAAAAGGCATGAATATTACTGCTTCTGCTTCCTTCCTGTATTTTATGTGGCTCTGGAGAGCTATGTGAAGATATATAGCAGCAACTTTTCCAATCTGCAAGACACCATTTATCACCTGTTCAGATGAGTTCTGACACTTGAAGAGACCACAAGGTGTTTTATAACTGGCACCAAGTTTAAAAAATTAAAAAAAAAAAAAAAAAAGGACATCAAGTTGACTTACAATGCACAAGGATATTCTGGGAGCAGGTTTTACTCTATGCTATTGGCTCTGTAAGCCTTGGTGTGAGTTTTCTCCTTGGTACTCCTACCTAGTCCAAGAAAGATACTGATTGGGTTTTTTTTTCAGCTGCAATGAGTTGTTATATATCTTCCAGTTTCTTCATGGAAAGCCTGCCAGGCACACTGGCTACCACAGCAGGAACAAAGCAGTTATTCATGAGAGATGACAATGGTCTTTTGAGATTCAGGGGATATTACACCTTCTCTATTATATATCCAGTTCCCAAATTATGTCATTTCACTATTCCTGACAATACATGGCTAAGGATCATTTGTCAGCTAAACAGGTGAATCCCTTAAAAATGGATGAAATTTAGGATCTTGACTTCTGCCAGTAGGGTAATACGATGTAGTATGGAGGAATTACTGGAGAAGATTAACATGAATACCAATTCACTGAAGCATACTTATAAATGAAGTTATGATTCCCAGATGGTTTCCCTAAGAGCTATGGTTTTGTTTCTGACACAGACATGTCTTTAATGACCATCTTCGGTTAACATCCATCCAAGATCAGCTTCTACTAAAACAGGCTGCATTTTCCATCCAGGCTTCCTAGTAGAGCATGTATTACACTAGGTCTGTTTTTTGTCATAAATGATGGTATTGCATATGAGAGCATATAGTTTTGCTGTCTCTGGGGGAAATGATGATCAGCAGAATACATTTCCATCCTCTATATTTTTTAAACACTGATTTTAATATTTCTATAACCTGAAGAGACTTTTGCCTGTTTAGAAATATTTTTTCAGACCAAATTAAAACTATTTATATTAGGAAAAAAAAACCAACCAAACAAAACAACTAATGCTCTAAAGTAATAAAATCATCTGTATACTGCAGGGGATGTGGACAGTGAGTGGGGATTTAACAACAGCACCTCCTTTGGAGGTGTTTATAGATGGAATCCTGGTTTGCTTTTCATGGCTTTATTCACAGACACCCAAAGATTCTACATAGTTATGACCCAACATCCATGTACATTCTTGTACAGCTCCACCACAGTCACTACCTCTTTTCTCTGAAGATTTATGAAGTCAGGTGTCTATTTCCAGGCTGAAAGCTCCTGGCTAATTGCAAGGACCAACTCTAGAAAGGGTGAGTTACTTGCCATACAGCTTGCTCTAAGGTCTGGAGTTATATCAGAAACTGCTTGCAAAGATACACTCCCTCTAGGTTTGCTTTGAGGACTGCTTCAAACTTGCTGCTCAACACATATTCTCTTCTGTGGATTCTGACAGAAAGAAGAAAAAAGGCTCACAAACAACTATGATTGATTCTGGTTAGCCTCAAGCTTTCTGCAAAATTTTCTGCTCTGGCACTGAACTGGGATTTGCCAGAGCATCTAATTTCACTATATATCACTTTCAAAGATAAACCTCTGCAATGGAAGAGGGGATGTGGAAGACTATGCACAACATGCCAATACAGCTGTATTTTGCTCCTACTAAAGTGGTTTGGTTTTTCATTTAAAGAGTAGAAGTTAAAAATTGAGCCCCAGTGTTAGACCATCTGTGAAAAGAAGGGCACAATGTTACATGACATTTCAGGCTTCTGTCTTCACTGGTATTAGGCTGACACCAGAAGTTTGATTTTGAGTGTTTGTTTAATGTACAGACATGGAAGCTGAAGTTACATCTTTGATTGCAGTCTGGGAAGGGTTAACATTAAAAAAGAACAACTACCTTCCAAGTTAAAAACAAGGAAGAAACCTTTTTCAGACACACCTATATCATCAGTACAGATACTAGGACTGATAAATTTCATAGCCTCATAAAATATAGGGAAGACTCTGTGTGTCTAGGAGATGGAGCAGACAGGAGTGTAGGCTAGTAAATATGTTGTAAGCAAGAGGCCACTTCTTTTTCTGTATCAGCTCTTCTCCCTTTAGTCATTAGAAGACAGAGCATGAATACAAAACTGTAATCTGCAGCAGCAGCAGCTGTTCTACCAATACAGACATAAGGGCACAGAAACTCACAGTGGTACTGGTACTTTGTGGAAACAGCCAGATACTATTTCAGTTTTTCATGAGTCGCAAGAAAGCCTTTATCCTTCAGTTCCAGATTTCCAAGCAACATGAAAAACAGAAGAGGCTATAGCTTTTCTAGGGCAGCTATACTTGTAGACCTCTCGAGTGTACATTCACGGTACTTGAAATTCCAACTGAAGGAGTAAGTAGTCATGGATAAGTGTTGCCATTTAATCTCCCAATTCAGATAGGTGGCTTTTCTCCCTGTGGAAGGAAAAAAAACCCAACCAAACCCAAGCAACATCTTTGGGTACACACCTCTTACAAAATCAGCTAAAATCTGTTCCTTGTTCTTTCTTCTTTAGTCTCCATCATTCATTGGAAGAGCAGAAAGGGAACTGAAGGCCAAAAGTTTATCCCTCCCTATTGAATTGTCAACATAAGAATAAATGGTGCCAAGAGACCGTTTTTTAGACCACATGACATATTTAGATACTTTCAGGAATCTGTCCCTATGATTCTCTTGTGGAAAGATGAGCAAAACTGAACTCATACATTTCCAGGTGTCTACAGATGTCTCAGCTTTCCAACAAAGAGGATTTCATTTTCCTTTGAATAAGCTTTGATGCACCTTAAGGTCAGGAAATGGTTCAAAATCAAGACCCAAAATTCTCTGATCGGCATTGTCCCTGAAGGACCGAGATATCAGGACTGATCTCCTGAGAAGCCTGCATGGAGAAGGAAAGCAGCCCTGAACTCTTTGACTACATGCTCAAGCTTGAGTACAGAAACTTGAGTTTTTCAAACCAGATGAATAACTACCAAGACAGCTGTCAGGACACACGTGTTTCTTCATTGCCCAGTGGCAGAAACCTATTTAGGGAAAGGAATCAGGGAACCTTTCTTTCACACCTGGGCCAACAGCCTCATATTGTGTGTTTCCTCTCCTGACCAAAGCAACAATGTGTGGTATGAAGAACTACTCAGCAGCACAAGTAAGAATCACTGAAGAAGGTACCCTTGCTGTTTCTTCTGGCTTTCTCTTCTATTTAAACCAGTGCTGCCAGCATCAAGTGAGAAAGACTTGGCAAAAAGCAAGAGCTAGACTTGGATGACTAATCAAAATTATTAGTCAGAAGTGATAAATGAGAAGCTTTTGGAGCTGATCCAGTGGGTGTTTATAAAGCACAGAGAAAGCATCAACACTTTCCTAATGGTGATTGATGGTTCTGATCCGTCTTTCTCTTTTCTGTCACTGC
Source organism: Athene cunicularia (assembly GCF_003259725.1). Taxonomy (NCBI): domain Eukaryota; kingdom Metazoa; phylum Chordata; class Aves; order Strigiformes; family Strigidae; genus Athene; species Athene cunicularia. The sequence goes on from NW_020799092.1 coordinate 70,825,659, forward strand.
TCACACTGCATCACTCCAACCATGAAGTATGTCAAACTGTTCCTCTTAAACAGACTGTAAACCTTCAAACACTGAAGAACAGCACGTGTTACTTAAGATTACAGGTTTTATACAAATATTAAGCAAAATGTACACTATATTCAACAAGCTGTGCTGAAAGGTACCAGTGCGGTTCAATTACAGCAACTGCCTCTTCAATGGCTCTGAGGCCAAAAGGTCTCCTGCTTTTATATTACTTGAGCACTCTTTAAGCTTCCAAAAAAGTTATACTATTCACCTTTAATGAATTCAGATAAATTAAAATTTCATAGGAAAGAATGCCTGCTTCACTGTGAGACCATTTAATAGAAAACTTTGTTAACTTATTCAGAATTGGGAATATCATTTTGCCTATTGTATACCTCTACCCTGAATATTGTAAGAACATGACATAAAAAGTGCTCTGGCTCAGTACAGACATTCTTACAAAGATCTGCCTAGCCCAAGATCCTGTCTCTAACAGGTTCCAAAACTGGATATAGAAATAACTGTATAGAAAATAGTTTAAAACTGTACTTCTCTAGCATACTCTATTTCAAAAGAGTTTGCAGCCAAGGGAATTCCTGACCCACAGCTCATATCCCTTTTAACCCCTGTAAATTAATAGTCACAACATCCTGTGATAAGAGCGCTATCTCTTAGTAAAAATGCACTATGAACAGCAACTTACAAAAAACCAAACCAAAACAAACCAAAACAACCCACAACAAAAACCTGAAACCAAAACCTAAATCTGCCACTAGCTAATATGTGGAGTCAGTGCACAGAACACTTGTATCAGGCTTTCTGGAGCACCATAAGTGCTTTGTCATTGTGTTCCTCAGTGGTCTTCTCCTTTGTAAGGTGAAAGATAGGAACATTACATTACTACCTAGAACAATTATTTCAGCATGTTAAATTTTTAAAGACATCTTGTACATATGACATTTCCGGAGACAAAACAAAAACAGATAAGAGGAGTGATGCAATTTTATCTACCAACTCATAAAAAGAAAATTAGAATAACAAATTACATTACCCAAGCTTGGAACAAATATTTCTTTCACAAGAACTGATGTGTTACATCAATGAAGGCTGACAAACTACAATGATGAACAACCAGAAGAGAGTTGTGTGCACAAATTAAGATCCATTCACTGCCATCCTGGAAATGCTCAGCCTAATACCAGCACCAAAGACTGGAGGCGTAAATTGATCATCCTGCTCATGATACACACTGCTCAGGGAAAAAAAAAAAATGCCTGTAGCTCCCACACTGGCCATGTTCTGCATAGGTCTGCTCTAGGCAATAAAGTAATCATGGCCTCAGTGCAGCAAAACATCCCTATCCTGAGGGCTGACAGGGATTCCTTCAGGCTCAAAAAACCCTTGAACAAGAAGCAGACTAGGCAGAGCAGGCAGATTAATGTTACCTTGCCCCCATCCAATCTCTCCATAGGTTTGTATAATTTGACATGGTTTCCTTTGAGGACAGGGAAATTAACTGAATAATCTCTGAACAAACAGGAGACTAAAAGAATTCAGAGCCAGAAGGACAGCCCCGGTCAGAGCTACCAATGCAAAAGGCTGCACAAGACAAATCTCTGATCAATGGTCATTCTGTAATAGGAATATTTTATCCAAACAATGCAGTTCTTGAACTCCGTTCCCAGTGGGATTCAAAAGGAAAAGTGTGCCAGCAAGGAGGCAACAAGGAATAAATCAACAGCCAAACTTCACTATCACACGCACTTTAAGTCCACAATACAGTGGAGTGGGATGGGATAAAGGAATAAATAGATAAAAAAATGACACATTGTAGAGTGACACCTAGAATAAAATGGAGAACACTGAATGGTGATGCAAATCTCTCCAATGATGAGAAAGATTTCAATAAGAGAATAATAATAACTTTAGAACACAGTTAGAACTGGAAAAGTCAGCTTTAATATCTTTTAAAACCAAAGATATTGGTCTAAACTATTAGACTACATAACTTATTTTTAATTTATTTGATTTATTTACACTACTCTTTAAATTTTGGACAATAATGTAATTTATTGACTGGTTTTCTTGTTAGGCAACCTGAGAGACAAAAGCAGACTTCCATTAAGTGCACTGGGATGCCTCTGCTCTTCAGAGTACAGATTTTCACTTCTCAGATCAAATTCCCCCCAGCCAGTTTCTGCCTTGTAGTCCAGTAAGGCGAGTCAACCGTTTCCTGAAGCAGGATTTCAGACACTGTTGGTTTGTTTTCCTGTTGCTCAGGAAGAAGCATAGTGTCTCACGTCCTGCTCTGTGTAATAAACACCGGACAAGATACCATTCTACTTAAGCACAGCAATATTAAGGAAGAGTCTAACCAGGGCTTTTCATAATACAAGCTCCTTGAGTCTGTGAGATGAATCACACAGTTCAATGAAGTGAGACAGAATGCTTCCAGTAATTCCATATCTTAAGTTCTAGGAGACACTATGGATCTCACAGTAGGAACAGGTACTATTTTAAAATGTCTAGATTAAGGGTTTTTTCCCCCATTGTTTTAGTCAGTGTTTCTATGTTTAGAAATTAGTGATGTATACGGACTAAAATGATGCTATAAAGACAAATACGCAGTCAAGAAGATAGCAGAAATTACCTAAAGGTTGAAATTAAACCTTTTGCAAATAAACATTCACACCTGAAAACGCACCATAAATGCATCCTTCAACTTGAAATATGTTGAAGTGAATAGGCTTAGCCCTCAGCTCTTCTGAGAGAGCAAGAACACATAAACCACTTCTATCCAAACTCAGCACAGCTGGAAACCAGCTGTGTGCTCTGTTGCTCAAGAAGCAAAAATAAAATCTCCAGTCCACCTACAACACAGTTGTTGCCAGAGCTACTGAAGGGACTACAGCCATATATTGAGGCGAGATGACTCATTTAGATGTCTTCTAAAGTCTGCTCTTCCCTGAAAGGTTACTGTACAACGTTATGAGAGTCTATAATTGTGTCAGAGAAAAGAGTTACAAAGACTCTGCTTATTTGAAAGCCAATGGGCATGTTTACTGTCAATAATTTTCATAATGGGTGAAATGATGTTGTACAGAGTTGGCCACAGTTCCTAAAACTCATCTTAAACTTTAGTGGTGCACAGTTTGCAAGTGTTGGGACAGCTAATGGCTCTGTTTTTTCCAGCGTTAATACTGCTTGTTATGTTACATTTCTTCCAGCGTTAGCAGTAATTAAGGTGTCAGTTTGCAAAGATAGAGCCTGAGTACACTCTTGAGCCCCAATAACCCTGCCCACGTCTCAGAGTCTCATTCCAGGCCCCAGGGCACCAGTGCCTGCCCCAGCAGGGCCGTAGGATGCCATCTCCAGTCCTGCCTGACCACCAGCCCCGCTACGCCAGGCGCCCCTGTCCTGACCCCTCCCGTCTACACAACCTTGCCCATCCACCCCAGGCTGGGTCTGACCCTGGCTCCCCTCACCAGGCCTGATCCTGACCCCACCACAACTTTTGGACCCCTGACTCCAGGGAACTTTCTATACACTACATTTTGAAAGTGCGTAAGTAATCCACATGTGAAGAACATCATGTTTGAACATTGGAGCCCAGAACTACAAGACTGTATCTGAAACTGAGAACATCTGATTTCTCTCTTCATTTCCTCCATGGATGAAAAAGGAATGGCAACAGCTTCCTACTAGCCAAGAGGAGCATGGGGTAATTATCCAATCTACTTCCAAACACTTGTCAACAAGCAAAAATGCTCAAACCAACTGCTAAATTTAAGAGTTGTAGTTTTCAATCTCTGTATTTTCTATTATTTTACTGTTGTAGTGTAGTATTCTACTTCGTTAAAATAAATAATTCAGTAGCTTATGATTTTTCATCAATACTTTTAATAAAATAAATATTGCAAATGTACTAAAAAAAAGCATTCATGAGAGCTCACCAGCAAGGCAAATACTGCCCAGACTTTTAACAAGAAGACTCCAAAACCAGGTATTCATAAGAGGATGTTTTTAACTGAATAGTTAATAATATAGAATAACAAGTCTTAGTTCTTTAATCCTAAAGGCATTTTAATTTCATTTGAATAAAACATTTTCCAGACCAAAACAATTACTCTCAATACCACCTCCTTCTTTTACACACCATGCAGACAGTTACGGGGGGAACAGCTCCTCTGTTATTCTGGCAGAGAAGTGTGAAGAAATCTTGAGCCAAACCCAAGATTAACATGCTTAATTTCAGTCTTTGCATTTAAAGTAATATTTTTTAAATATGGTGTCCAAAAGATATCTCTTTTCTACTTTCTCAATTTACATTTTCCCTTCTAAAAACGCAGCATTAAGCTCCTGAAGAAAAAAAAAAAAATCACTAACCTGATCACACGTGAGCACAATCACAGAGAATGATCTGAACAGTGCTCAAATACTGCTCGAGAAATATCTCTGCACTGGCAAGGTCATTGCTGCTTCATGGCTGGGACTCTGCTGGCTGCACATTGCTGAAACCACCCATTAGCAGGCTGGTTCTGAGGAAAACACACACTTACAAAATACTAGGTCCACTGAGAACGTTTTCTCTTTAGATGTTTGGGATTTTAGTTCAAGTTCTCACAAATAAGTGTAATGCAGTCTCTTTTGCTTTCTCTCTTCCCCCATCAATGCTCCTGAAATCTGCAGGATGAGAACTTCAGAGACTAAAGGCCTCTAATCATCTAGAAAAGCACAAAAAAATCTGTCCTCCCCCATTTAACCCCAGGAATGCCTCAACCCCTCTTTGCAAGGATCACCTCCCTTGGAAAGGAAAAAGGAAAACAGTTCAACAAAAGAGTTTGATTTTAAGCTTTCTGCTAAGGCTCTCCCAGCAATGCTAATGCCAAACCTGACAAATAATCTCATGGCAGCATCACCTTGCCACAAACAGATCATTTACCAAGGGTCTGGGTAAAATATAGTTTAAAATCACTTTGCTCCGAACTAAAAGCAACAACAAAATATTTTAAAGCTTAGATTGATCTTTTACTTCCCTGCCTCACCAGCACAAAGGATTTCCATTGATTGAGAAAGAAAAATTGCCTAACAAAAGCAAGGAAGCATTCTACAAGAAAAGACTCCCCAAAGAGAAGTCCAGAAGTCAACATTTACTGTCTAGTGGGATCTGAAACTCAAATTCAGAGCCTTAAAAACACACACTGAATATACTAAAATGAAAAACCAAACCTAGACATCTTGATTTTAAATTACTTCACGCAAGTTAGACCAGAATGGAAGTCATCTGAGAAAGCTATATTGGAAAAACGCATGCATTGACTTCAGCTGCTGCTAACTCAATTCCAAAGTTTTAAATATGCATATCTACTATAATAAAATTGACAGTTTCCAAGAATTTCTCACACTTCAGACAAATGCTTGCGATTGAAATGTGTAACTATTTGCAGTCAACAGGAGTTCTAAGAAACTTTCTCAGGACGGGGGGAGAACGAAGATAAATTTGCGATATTAATATTTAGGTAAATTGAATCTAGAATAAATTTCTCTCGGTGTTATACTATAACAAAGCTATAATTCAGATGAGCAGACTGATGCAAACTCATACATTACTGTGATTTTTTGGTTAGGGTACCTGTTGGCAAAGTACCTTCAACATAATTAGGGTAAAAAATACTTAAGTTTATAAATCTACCCATCTTGTTGACATGTCATTATGAAAATGAAGTGAAGAAGTTTGTATGGAAACATACTAAAAAGAAGGTCTGATAATATGGCATGTATGAGGCTTTTCATTACTAAGAGGAGTGGTTAAAACCTAAATCATTAAACAATTCAAAGTGTTTTTAAAAAAAGGGTAAACCTGACCGTTGCTCAGAGGCAAAGTAGTGCTATTAGATTAGGAGCTGATGAGTCACACCTTCAGTTGTAACCCTTGTTTAACAGTACTTTAACCTGGATTCATGCCAAAGTTTTAACCTTCACAGAGACTTCTCCCCCTGACCCATCCAGGTTTAGAGATGCTATCAAATCATTAAATAGCACATCAGAAATCACTTCCCACTTTAGTCAAGATTGGGAGCCATCTACTTTGAAAGGAAGATACTGGCACAAATCACTAGTATTCAGTCTGTAGAATACCCTTCCTAAAATTTCCTAATTTCCCCAGGGATAAACAAGTACTTCTGCAGCAGGCAAAGAATTAAATAATCCTAGAGCATTAACACACACCAAAAAAACCCCCAAGCCCAAATGCAAAAAAAACCCTCCAAAAAACACCCACTAAAGGAGCAATAAAAGCAGAAGCCCGTCCCTACACATACAGTGTTGTGCCTTAACATCACCACAGCTTTACAAGGGTGCTGCTGCATTAATCTAATACTAACAAAAATTGAACAATAGCTGATGCTGGCAACATTCAAACAAAAACCTTACCGTACAGCACAGAAGAGATTTTGTTGCAATGTATACTTAAAGCATACACAACAGAAAGATAAATCCAATAGTTTTGTCTGCATTACCAAAGTCCTAAACGACCATTAGTAAGTCTGTGAAAAACCTTGAAAAGTTGCAGGAAGATAGCACAGTGCTGTTATTCAGATTTTACACACAGGTGAAAATGTATTGAATACGTAATATTTTAAGCAGTGTAGACCTTGGATGGGCTGACCAATTTCACAGTTGAGAGACATCTATGCAGTGATTTGTACTCCTGGCACAGACTCAAACTATCTCTGGTCATCAATTACCTGGGTAAGGAAAACATATTTTGAATAAGAATATTTTTTTCTAGGTTTGCCTTGACTCATTTTAAGGCAAAATTTCACAGTCTATATACACTGATATGTACTGATTCATTCTTGAATCATCAGTTTAACAGAGAACAGTGTTTGGAATGGAGCTGCAACATAGAACATATGCAAACTAAATGGATATGGGGCTGTAAAAGCAAGAGGGTATAATACATTAAAAAGCCACAGTAGCTTACAGAAACTTCAACTATATCTTAATACACACTCAAAAACTTACAGAATGCCATAATTAAGTGATAGCCTTCGATATGTATGCACGATGATGTCCTTAACTGCACAAACATTTACAAACTCTTCTGCAAGACCTTTGCCCATTTTAATGTAAAAGATAGATAGCAACATTCATTAAATGAACAGATACTGAAAATCTGGCTTTCTCCTCAGTGTTCAGTGAGCGACCATATGTTTCAGTTTAGCGTGCTCCATCCAAATATACTCTGCAAACAGAATGATTAATTCTCCTGGGGCGTTTTTCAAGCGTCCCTTAATACAATATCTAACAAGACAGACTCATAGAATGTTTTGGGTTGGAAGGGACCTTAAAGATCACGTAGTTCCACCCCCCTGCCATGGGCAGGGACACCTTCCACTAGCCCAGGTTGCTCAAAGCCCCGTCCAACCTGGCCTTGAACACTGCCAGGGAGGGGGCAGCCACAGCTTCTCTGGGAACCTGTGCCAGTGTCTCATCACCCTCACAGGAAAGAATTCCTTACTCATATCTAATGATTTAAAACCATTATCTCTTGTCCTGTCACTACAGTCCCTGATAAAGAGTTCCTCCCCATCTTTCCTGTAGCCCCCTTTAAGTACTGGAAGGTAGCTATAAGGTCTCCCCAGAGCCTTCTCTTCTCCAGGCTGAACAACCCCAACTCTCAGCCTGTCCTCACAGGGGAGGTGCTCCAGGCCCCTGATCATCTTTGTGGCCTCCTCTGGACCTGCTCTAACAGGTCCATGTTCTTATGTTGGTGCCCCCAGAGCTGCACAGCACTCCAGGTGGGGTCTCATGAGACCAGAGTAGAGGAGGACAATCACTTCCCTTGACCTTCTGGCCACTCTTCTATTAATGCAGTCCAGGATACCGTTGGCTTTCTGGGATGTGAGCACACATCATAAATACCAGTTTATTTTTATAAGACTCCTTATAGAAAGGGAATCATATTATCTTCACCTTTCAACTGAAGAAATGCAAGACAGGAAGAGATTAAAATAGCATATATTTAGTGATTTGCTGCCCAGTAGGCAGGAAAACAATCTGATGGTTTTTTAGGACTCTTTATGTTACTTGGGCTTTACGTATCTAAAGCATTCAAGTTCTCTGTCAGTTTTGAGTGCTCAGCATATCTGTAGCTGAGATTCCAGCTTCTCCTTTCTGTGAAAATTCAGATTTAAACAGGCCAATTAACACAATATAGGAATTCTGTGGCACAAGCATTGCTATAATCCAGTCCTTCAGAGCAGCACTGAACTGCTTCAAACATGACACTGTCCCTTCTTTTCCTACCTTCCTGCTTAGTTCACTCAGTTTCTGCATTCATTGAAGCAGGGTTATAAAAATCATCCATGGTGACTCACAGGAACCCTGAATCTCATTGTTTTCTATGTAGAAAAAGTTTTTCCAGTGATTTTGAACTTTGCTGGCTGTAACTGTTTTCAGTCCAACCGTTTCTTTCTCTCTCTCTATACACAGGAACCCTTCTGCCTAAATCCCCTTCACCCTGTCCACTGATGCATCTAGTGGTGTCATAGCAAGTAAGCAACCAGGCAACCCATTTTTTGGCATTTCAGTCAGAAGAGAGGATTAATCCTGCACTGCATACATTAAAAGTAAGATCACAAAGGTTTTTACTGCAAATGTACCAACATCTACACATACCCAGGCTTCTGCTGGCAGGCAAGCACAGCTCGCCATGTCACCACCACCACCTTGTCACTGGGCTGCTCTGCAGCCAGAATGTCCACATTCACTTCCCCATGAGACAGCATGAGGTCACCTGGATGTGACCTAATGGCCAGCTGCACCACAGGGGGCTTCATTGCCTGCTCCAAAGCAGTGGTGGGTTTCATAATGAACGTGTAGAATATGAAATGCATAAGCAGTCTGGGGACTTTAGGATACGTGCCGCCTTCCTCACCCGAATACCCTGACCTCATATCCTGAGCTGCAGAGCAGCTGGCTTCAACAGAGAGCTGAAGGAACAGGAGAGCGATCTCACTCTGACAAGGTAACCCACAGCTCTGCAGTCCAAAACACTGGTTTGAATCCCTTTATGTGGGACATTTTGATCCCTCAACTGCTGTGGATAGTGAAGGACACTGGCACCTCATGCTCACCTGTGCCATTTCTAACCACATTCATTGTGTCTGCCTTGAGGAGTTGATTTGGAGCTCTGCAGCCCACAACGACCTCTTGCTGTCCATTTTGGGGACAGTCAGGGATTTCAAACACTCCCTCAGGCCTGGGAGCCAGTGAAGAAAAAACACCAAGTGGTTCCTTAGCTCCAGACACAGCTTTCTAGATCAGCAACTGGAGCTGCTCCATTCTACCCAAGGAGCACCAAGGTAGCCTGGAAAACAGCCCACATTTGGGATTCTGCATTGTTTGGGAGCTGTCCTGAATTTAAGTCAAGCATGAACTATGGGACACCAAGTTTTGGTTTTGGTTTTTTCTTTCTTTTCCCTCCTGAAATCAAGTGAAGTATTTAAGGTCCTCCTAAAATAAACTTAATGCATTACCCGTGTGTTTCTGTATGGTACATTTATTTCATCAGTGATGGTTAAAGTCCTGTGTTTTATAGGCAAGCTCCCAGTGTCATGAAGAAACAAAATCAGATCTTTGAATTTATATTTCAATCAGGCTGCTGACAGAGTGGTCACCTCCTTGACCTTGAACTTTAATTTAAATCCTAGTAACATTAACAAAGTCATCTAAACGGTTTCAAAAGTATATTGGAAGGGGAACAACAACAACTTATGCTCCGGAGCATGGTTCTGCCCAGGAGATGGACATGGAAGCAAGTTTCATATTTCAGGGTAACCTGTGGGTGAAACTCTACACTGGCTGAAGTAATCAAGACTTTTGACATTGATTTCAGTGAAACCAAGGTGTAGCCTTAAAAGGAAGAAAACCCACCCAACCCAGACCACAATGAGGGAGATTAAATCTCCAGCAGGAGAGCCCTCAAAGTTCTCTGCACTCACGCAGCCAGAAACATTTTGTGCTTGCCACAATCACTGCTTCAAGCTCACTTGAATAATACAAGTAGTTGAATTTCTTAAATTCCTAAAGTGTTTTCTTATGTTGAAAGATATTGTTCTTTTTTTTTAAAAAAAAACTTTAATTAATTCTATTGCAGTCATCCTTTTGATCTGTGTTATTGTTGCTGATACTGTTCAAACTACCAAACTACTCCAACATTTACTGCTTTCTTAGAAGCCAAAGAAGGAAATTTGTTCCTGCAAAGTAAAAAAAAAAAAAAAGCATTCCTCACAGTCATGTTTTAGTATGGGATTTCAACACTAACATCAGTTGAACAACACCTGTTTGTACAAGCTGAAGAACTGATCCCATTAGATTTAAAAGCTAAAGAACTACAGGATAAAGTTATCAAGACAAACTTCAATCCCAAAATAGCCGAATTACACATATCCGGACCTGACTTTCCTCTCTGAACAATCACAGAGTTTAAGGGATTGAACAAAGCCTAAACAGTTTCCAAGTACTGTCTTAATTATTTCCAATTTTTTTTCATTGTTAAGAACTCAGAAACATGATAAAAATAATCTGATCTTCCCATCACATTTTTCTTCAGTTTGATATTAAGGAACAGAATTATTTGACTTCTCTTATAATGCTCGTTTCCACCACCTGGCTTGCATCCTTCTGTCATCTCTTTTTTGCCAACAGTAGATGGCACCAGTAATTTCTACATTCATTATAATACCAAGGGGGTTTGTTGTGTTTAATATCCATGGTTTTATTTTCTTGATTGTATTCTATGGCTTTCTTTAATATGTCACCATTACAAAATTCTGCTTGTGAAAGTCACCTAATTTGTCGGCATGTGCTTCATTTAAGTATCTGCTAATTAGTCAAGTGTTTGGGATAATACTTCCTAAAACTATACCTTGATACAATGCCAAAACAGTAATTTTCTGCTTTAACTTTAATTACTATGGCAGCAGCTCTGCTGGTATTTAGGCAAATGCTTTATTTTACCCTTATACTTATCTACAGGTTCGTATTTTTTTGTGTTATTTGAGTCTAAGGTTAATTATTCAAACACAGTTGCATCATATTTTATATATATATACACACACATGCAAATATATATATACAGACACAAACACACACTTCTACACAAGAAAACAATTACATCAAGAATTCAGCTCTGACTGCCAGATGTAGGATACATTCTTTTGCTTTTCAAACTCAACTCCCACCACTACTATCCCCCCCAAAATACCCCAGAACAAACAAACCTTAAAGTCTCTATTGTAGTGATTAACTAAACATATGTATCCACAAGTTCCTTTTTGTATTCTGTGGGGATATGCAAGCACTTTTAGGATGTATTTTAGGTGAATACATTCAGTCAGATTAATTCTACCTTTACCTTCATAAGGTTAAACAGAAATTTATGATTAATTTAGCAAACGTATGATTATTTTTTCAAATACTTTCAATTTACTAGAAACAAAATTGTGATTTGGGTTACTACATACACGTATATACATATATTCCAACATTTTCAAAACTCACCATGATAAAATATTCCAGTGCATTGGGTAAAAGCATCACTGATCTAAAAGGAAAGACCTACACCCCGCATGGATTGCTGACCTATTGAGTTCAGAGACCACTGGCTTCTTGAGTCTCAAGAACACATACAGCAGGCACTTACAGTGCTCAATAGGGTTTTTTTCCCCATACATGTACAAAGTTAATGTTCATCCCCACTCCCACCTAAACCATCTGTTGGTGTGAGAATGATCCAAGTCTGGGTCTTCATGTGAAGAATCTGCCACCCCCCACAGAGAAGAGAAAAATACGTTTTTGAACAGCCATGGCCACATAGTCTATATCCAACTGGTATTTCAGGTGTTGACTGGGCAAGAGGGATGGCTTTGGTTGACAGTAACCTACAGCTGGGCTGTGGGAACAGGCTGTGCACATCCTTCACTGCACACTGGCATGGGCAGCCCCCTTCTCCCTCATTCCCTTTTGCTGTTCAGATCATGGCTATCCCTAGCCCTGCATTTGGCAGATGATGGACGTGTTTGTCAGCATTTTTACATTTCCCTTTTGGGACAGGCTATGTTTTTTTTTCATTGCTTTGCTTTTGCTTTTAATATAAATGAACTTTCAAGCTAATCAAGTCTCCATTGTTAAAACCTCTCCTGGGATATTCTGCAAAACAGTATTGTTAGGGATCTTTCTGCTTCCACCTTATACTCTATTTGTAGTCCCTCATTTCAATACAATTTTTTAGGTTCATTCTGCTTTTATTGCCAGACAAAAACAAAAACAAAACAAAACCAATTGAGAAGCCAAGCACAAATGCAAATTTGATGTATTCAATATAATTCAGTACATCTAACTTCAAGCTGCAATTTCCTCTGAATTTAAAAAAAGGGAACATCTGGCTTTTAAAATTGAAATATTACAAAAAGAAATAAATCAGTAAAAGCTGGAAAGGTCTGCCTAATACTTGCAATCCATTACAAATGAATTGTAATGTTTACTGTAATCTTTTAATGGAATCCTCTCCAACCTCTTAACAGGTTACTTACTCTACATGTAAACAACAAAAAATAATCTCCCACATCTCACACTGTTTCTATAACAAGATCACACAAATCAATACAGATTTGAACTTTATAATCTCTACTTTGTTTCATTATTATCATACATGAAACGTGCAATAAGAATAAGATATGCACTAGGGAGTAGTACAGAAATGCCATATTATTAAAACAGTACAATCCCAACCTTCACATGGTTAAAAGGTCTTAATATTCTACACGCTTTCCATTCTAGCATGACAATCATTGGTGACATCACAAGTATCTGCTAGAATAAGCAGCTATAATTAAGAGCTATAATTAAAGTACTCCAAATCACTCTCACTGTAAATGTAGATATATTCCTTACACTACAGCTTCTAAATTCCAGTATAAACCTAGGTTAACTTTTAAGTGAAGAATGAATAGTGTTTAAACATGAGAAGACTTGGGTGGATCACAGTAACTCTTTAAATAAACACATGGAAATTGCTACTACAAATAAAAAAATCTCTTCTCTTCTACAAAATGACCTTGAACTGAAGTAATGCAGATTCAGGTTACAGAGCTGGAGAAAAAACACTTCTGGCATAAGAGAAGCACCAGAATAGACTGCCTATCTACAAAGACTATGGAATATCCATTTCTGAAAATCTTTAAGAAAGAGCCAGATAAACATCTGTCAGGAAGTACGTAGCTATAGTTGATCTTGCCTCCAGATAAGTAAGGAACTAGGTGAACTCTCAAGTTCCCAGGCAACCCTCTCCTTATTTCTACACAGCAGAGATAAGATTTTTATATTTTTATTAAATACTGTAATGATAATGCAACTCTTTCTCATGTCTAAGTTATTTTAGCAGAAACTTCTGGTATACTCTTACTGAAGGATTCAAAATCATCAAATTTTCTTTAGCACACCCCCCCCAAATCCCTCAAAACCCCAATAAGCTCTTATAATTTTTTTTACAGTAATTTTTGCTAGTTAACATTTTAAGTCAAATGCTATTTCAAAAGATAACTTTTATGCTACAAACTAAAATTAAGTAAATTATAAGATAAACGTGATTAATTTGGTCTGATTTTAACATAACAGTCATATTTAATGGCAAAAAGCTAGCATGAGCTCTCATTTTATAGTTAATTTTATCTAACAGACCAGAGCTTTGTAGCTTGAATGATCTAATATTCATCAAAATAAATAATGTTTTTTCCTATTTCTTTGCCAAACAACATACAGATGTGCACATGCACTCATACAACTACATGGCTTAGACTCTGTCTTCTGAGATATTCCTATTTACTAAATGTCAGTCCTTGTACTGAATTTGGGGGGAGTACACACATTGCTGGTTTCTCCCCAGTGATCTTTATCTTAGGACCAATTTCAGTGGAAATAGAGTATCTGCTTTTTAACATTACAGAATGTTAGTAAGTTCAAGTATGTGAAAAGTCCCATTATGTAAACACAGTTTGTGTTTATGTAAGTTAGGCATACACACAAGAGTCCTGGTGGATCACCACCTCTGTGAAGTATGTCTGAGAATGTATCGATATCTTCTTACTTTTGTCTATAGTGAAAATATAAGGCTAAGGAGTGAAATGCTTCAATTACTTACAAATTTAAACTTCTCTTTGGTCACCTAGCACTATCCTACCTTTATCATTCTCCCTCTGAGGATCACTTTATTTACACATTTACTTTTTATCACGCAGCTGTCACTTGCATTTATGTGGAAAATCTGCCATTTCTACTCCCAATATATAATTTAGAGCATTGTCAAAACCATCACCCAAGAACAAAAGACATTTGCTGATGTGGAACATCTGTGGGGTTCGCGGATCTGGACTCTTCCCAACATTCCTTTTTTTTTCCCCTCTCCTCTTCTCATTTCACTGATTTCAAGTAGTTTTTGTTTTGTTGCGTTTAAAGCAAACATTTACAACCTTTATTTCCCAAAGCATACATTCTCGATAACATTAAAATCATTGTTCCTCTTCCCCTCCTCCAAAAAGGGAAAAGCAAGCCACACCTGTGCCAAATTTCTGAGGAATCTGGAGACTTAAAATTTAATTTCTCATAAATTAGCTTAAATTCATCTGTCCAAGCCAGATGTAGATTGGAGACAATCACCAGCATTACTTAGATGTAGTCAGACTTCCACTCCACAACTTCCATTCCACAGTCAAAATATTTTATTTCACC
>NW_020799092.1:70840507-70947277 GCF_003259725.1 Athene cunicularia
TTGTTGTTGTTGTTGTTGTTGTTGTTTGTTTCTTATAAAAGAAGGAACAACATAATGATATAAAAGGGATATGCAGCAAATATAAACAAAGGAAGGCTGTTACACCTGAAAGAGTCAGTGAGGTTTTTAGTTTCTTCTCAGCAAATCCTAAACAGCTTGAATTAGAATTTGTGGAAGTGTTACTCTATGGTATTTCATGAGTATTTGTACCAGAGACAAAGCCAAAAAGCTACAAATCTCTAGCTTTTCTGACACAAGGAGTTTAGAGCCAGCATTTTAAGGCCATTTAAAGTAAGACTGCAACAGAGAGTGGTGATGCCTTCTGTTATCACTAGTAGACTAGGTGGAGAGGAAAATGCAAGAGATACAAAAGGGGGGTAGGTGGGGATAATCTACGTCTGCATACAGTAACTTGACTGGGAGATACAGTAAAGTCAGTGAGAGGACAAATCGCCAAGTTTGAAGACTCAAGTTACAACTTCCATTTTCTTCATGATGTAGGTAGTTGGAGACTTGGAGGTGGTTTACCATCCTCTGTTAGCAAAGAGTGGATAAAAAAAGTGCATCATATAAATCCCTGATTCTTCAGTGCTTTTCTCGACTTTGCTGTGTGCTGATTGCCAATGGCAACATTTGTCTTATTCCAATGAGTTGTTTGAAGAAACTTTAAACTAGGGGTAACATTAGACCAAGAGATTGAATAGTCTTTATCCCTTCCACAGGCACAATGGTGTGTGATGAAACTCTCTGGATTTGGAGCCTTCTTATAATAGCAGATGATGAATGAAATTAAAGACAACCCTTGAACAGGACTAGAATTTTAGTGAACTACCCCAGAAACAGAAATAAGTCATGTGCAATTTCATTTGGCTGCATGATGCACAACAGAGATGCTACAAATGGTGTTATTTAGCAAGTATGGTAGTTGGTACAAAGATAATAATCAGGACTATTTCTAAATGCATCTACTGAGCCTGCTATGCAGAATTTATATATTTAGTTATAGGTGTACTATAACTGTATAGTACACCTTTGTGATTGAAGTTTGTACATACCCTATAGCAGGCTGTAAAATATTGCAGGTTTTTAATCTAGAAGAAAAAATATTTTAACAATGGGGAAATGGAAAGTGTGCCTTACATATCCTCTCTTGCTATTTTAATTCTTACTAAGATGGGCTTTGCCAGGATGAAGAGATTAAGACTTGTCCACAAAATCAATTTTGAACCCACCAGCAAATAAATCATTACTTGAGAACGCTCTGAGAGCGAGTGTGTGTGGTGTGAGGGTTTTTTAAGAAAAAGCCAACTTGCTTCCAGACTTGTAAACAGATATCACCATAGTCACACAGAAAGGTTTCAGGACACAGAAGGAGCAACCAGAAGTCA
This sequence comes from Athene cunicularia, assembly GCF_003259725.1. Classification (NCBI taxonomy): domain Eukaryota; kingdom Metazoa; phylum Chordata; class Aves; order Strigiformes; family Strigidae; genus Athene; species Athene cunicularia. The sequence goes on from NW_020799092.1 coordinate 70,841,896, forward strand.
AGCGATTACATGTCTGAGGGAGAATTTTGTAGACATGCATAGCATTTGTGTCTGCATGCCAACGCTTCCATACTTATAAGCAGGAGACTGCTGCAGAACTTGGCTGCACCGAGGAACTTCTGTCCTATTTGACAATACAAATTCAGGGGACATTAAGATGTTAAATGCATAGCAGGAAAGAAGAGCTAAAAAAACCCAAAGCCAACTCTGTAGTAATGAGTACTTTCTGGAGTGGTCCTGAAGGTAATGGATTTCATTTTTAAACTCTGTAATTCTTGACAGTACAACTTTGTTCCTTAATATTTATCTTGTTTTCCCCTTTTTCAGAAAGGAGAAGCAAATTTTTTTACTTGCTTGCTGACTAATACGTCATAGTAGAGGACATCAGAATCACTGTAACTTTCTATCCATTGATAGTGGGTGTAAGCTGACTACCCCAATGGGAAAATGTCAGATTTGTAAGAAATTGTCCTTTCAGTGAATCCTTCTCTGTAAAGACTGGATTTATTGCTAGGCCTATTTCTAGTACCATTCTATAACTGGGTTGGAATAGTTGTCACTGCAGTTTTAATAGACTTGCACATCAGACAAGCAGAAAGAGGAGGAGAGTGGCAAAAGCTTTTTAATACTTCATCAAAATTTTATTTCTTTGCTTTTAAAAAAATCTTGTTAGGGAAATATATTTATAGGACTTCTGGTGTATTTTTAAATTCTGTAATATAAAAGGAAATGTCCCCCACACTTGTGTAGCTCTAAACCAAAATGTTGCTCTTCAGGTTTTTTTCCTTCCTCTGTTTTGGGTAACATCTTACTACTGAATGAATAACAAGTAGCACCGCACTCCTACGGTCTAGCAGTCTGTACCACAGTCTCTTCTGTGACATGCTGGATCAAGTCTATACTTCTGGCTTTTCCAAAATGCACCTTGTGCTTGTGAGTGGAGCTGTTGAGCGTTCTCTGGAATTTGCATTGGCTTTGCAGGGTGGTTTCCCCTGGTCTGCTCTGTCTGAGCGCATCGGGGCATGTGTATCGGGTTACCTGATGGTCTGTTTTCTCAGGTCTGCCTGAATTGTACTGCTTTGCCCTTGTCTCATCCTCTCTCTTGGCTTGCAAGAGTGCAGAAGTATGATGTGTTGACAGAGGTCTCCATCTGACATTTCCAGGTGCCCTAGTCAGGCAAAGAGAGCCACCATTTCTTCTGCTTCCCACGCCTGTTTGCTTGCTGATTGCTAGCGCTGGCCCTAATCCGGTGGATGTGTGCTCAGCTGTTTCCAGTGAAACACATATACAAGATGGGCATGTGCGAAGCACTGAACATCTTTGATATTGTTGTTCCAGTCCTTAATTCTCCATAGCCCCTGGATTCCGCCAAGGCAGTGAGCTCGGCCCCGTGTAGCAAAGCCTTCTGGAGAGGGGCAGCATGTTTCTCCAGGGCTGAGGCATTAACATTCCACAGGCTTGTTCCTCCTCTCAGCGGTGTTTCTGATTAACTGAAAGCTGCAACAGTGCTGCTGAGCTCTTCTCTTCTGATGAGTTAAGGTCTGCCAATATATAACACTAAGTTGTTTTGAAGAACTCAGCATATAAATGTAGAATAAACTTCTTTTAAAAATACTTCTTCATGGAAAATTTGAAATCACTCTATTCTGAATGAGGGATTGCTTTATACTTCACATGTCTAACAAGAAATGATGAAGAATTAAGCAATTTTATGGGGATAACTATAAACAGTCATGATGTTAGTTAACAGTTTGTATTTTGCTCACTGAGAAAAGCATAAATAAGCAAGATTATGGTTTTCTCTTACTTTATGCTAATGCTTTTTTAAGGTAGCAAAACAGTTCATTGTTTGACTGCCCAATACTTCACAAAATGGTTTTCTTTCCAAGTGTTTGCTTTCTGAAAATTTGAATGTGACTAATGTATATTTGCTTGTAATGTTTTAAAAGGCCCAAACTGCTTTCCAAAAATAAAATCTGCATGTGAGCTTTGTAATGAAATGAAGGTGTCAGTCTGACAGTGTTAACATGGTCTCTACAATTCTGATCTTGTCCCTTCTCAAGGAAATTTGTTTGGGAGATGTTAAATATAAAACAAGGCAGGCTGGAGTAGCACTGCTGCTTTCAAAAAGAATATGTGTGCTTTTGTTTTTTGGTTTTTTTTTGTTATTTTTTTAAGTGCTTCATAATAAAATATTCATGCTTCATTTTATTAGAATTGTAATTAGGTCACATGCTTCTGGAGGGGGAGACTGCCAGGCATGACTGAGCTGTTGGATCCTCCTTGTTGGTCCGTTTTTGTTTTACAGATTTAATTGACTCCAGATTCCCTTTGCACACTGAATACAAACGTATTGTTAGGTTAAAATCCTGAGAGTCCAAATTGGACATGGCTCCCACTGACTCAATGGGAAATCATTCTTGAGTAAGAGTTGTAGGACTGAATCAACTGAATCTGTTGTGCTTCAGGGAAGCAAAAGCAATATTATCTGCTTTTGTATCAGAATACTTAGAAAAACACTAACATTATCAATCTCTCGGCTAAGCAGAGATCTTGAGAGCATCAGCTCTTTACTTCCTTTGTATTTACAGAAAAATCCCTAAGGGTGAGATGGAGTAAAGCTCTATGGAAATAAAATTTGAGCTTTTTTAGGTTTTTCCTCCATATTTCTCAAATGCTTCACATACACATCCTTTATTTTGCTTTAACATTTTCTTTTTGGTTGCCTTATCCCATGGAAGCCAGGCTGGAGCCAGGGAAGTAGACCTGGCATGCCAAGCATTTTATATGGCTCATGGGAAGACTCAGCAGTAGACTGTTGTGAGCACTGATCCGAACCGCGTGCTGCACGTGTGGCAGCGTGCTCGGAACCTGTTACACAGTGGGAGGTTTGTCTGGCTAACATGGCAGACATAGGTTAGTCAAAATGTGTAATGCTCTAAAACGCCAAGTCACAACGGAGATATCTCATATCTTGACCTGGAAATTAAAAAGTGACTTACATGCAAGCAGAAAGTTCGTATCTTGGCTTATTCCTTTCTACAAGCCTGCAGAAATGCAATAAATGAATTGAAAGGCTGTTGAATTCAATAGGAATTGCTGAGAGCAATCAAATGAATGTCTTCACTGATGTCAAATACAGATACAGCTTCTCATTGGGTAGCTTTCCCCAAAATTTGATAAAAATAGGCCAATATAAATACTTGAAAGGCAGCAGACTCAATCAGGATAAATGCCTCCAAAATAAAGGTGATCCGAAAGTGCTAAATCCACAGGTAATTCACAAATTCCAGATCTCTCTTTTCACTTCACTGTTATGATTTTATATGACTTGTTTGCTCTCCCATTGCCATTTTTGATAACTAGATTGCGATGTAAGACTTCACAGGACCAGAACAGGAAAACTGGTGGAAATTACTCATTTTTCTATTTGAGAGTGTTTGTTGCCTGGGATTAACAGCAATGGTTTTGTCCTGGAATTTACTGTTGAGTAAGTAGGTAAAGTCTAAGATGAAAGGTAGTGGTAGGAGAAGGGACTCACTTAGAATATCTTAATTATTGGGGGAAAAAAAAGAAAAAAAAAAAAAGTACATTAGTTATTAATTGGGCTCAACACTGGACATGACACCTTTGATAGTCCTTTCCAGACACCCCTACCAGAGAAACAGAAGCCACAGTTTATAACATACTCCATGAATTGAATTTCTTCTCACCTAGCTGTCAGGCCTCACCAGACACCGAGCAAGAGTTTGAACGAGGAAAACCACTACTGACAGCAATGCATGTTCTCAGGATTCCCTGTTACTCTTCTGAACCTACCCAGAGTCATTGCCTAGAACAGTGCAAGTGACAGCAGTGTCTTAAGAGAGGGGCTGCCACACAACCTTCACCATCTACCAAAACCTGTAACTAGTCCAGGCACATATGAAACCCCTAGGGGCTTGTGAAGTACAACCTTCCCAGGACTATGACACATTCATCCATTTTACTATCAGATGAACACTGTTCTCTTCACTGAGCTCATCACTGGCACATGTAGAGGACACAATGAAGTTAAAGACCTATAAACTGAACTGTTCCTTTTAATGATAATGTTGCCAATTTGAACTGGGACTGGAAAGACCATCTTGACCTCTCTAAAGCTTCCCCACAAAAAAGGGGTTCGAGCAACATGGAAGTGATGATTGATTTGGCTGTCCATATCCTGTTTTGACCATTTTGTCAAATCTAACCACACAAGCCACTATCAGTCACATCAAGCACTATTCTTCTGGTCATGTCTTCTGTTTTACTAAGGATTTCAAGAGAAAAATGCACACTAATTGTTTTTGTATCATTTTCTCCCAATTATTATTTCTGCCTATGCCTTTTGCATCTTTCTATACCTGAATTGTCCTTTTCCTCATATACTCTACTTTCTCTTGACATTCAAGAGAAAAGTATTTTACTCTTGCAGTAAAATGCCTTCTGAAACTAAGGTCTTTCACAAAGTTGAAAATAGGCATTCTTTTATTATTTTGTAATTCCTTCTCATCCTTTTCTTCCCCTTATCTCTACATCACCTCAAACTTGCATCATGTCTAAACATGGGAGCTCTCCATGATAACTTCTGACTATCTACACTATGCTTATTTAAGAGGTTATCCTTCATCCCACCCCTTGCTGCCATCCCCACAACCATGTGCATTAACCACAGAATCTTACTAAGTGCAACAGTAGATTTTTAGAAGAAAGTGCAACCTGTCTATTGAGAATTAGAATATGATCAGTAAAATCCCTCTACTCCTCCTGTGTAGGCAGTTAGTAGCCAACACCATGGAACATAAGGGTTTGAATTCATATTAAAAATAAAATTTAAAAAGCAAACCAAAAATATTTCAAACTAGTTTTCATAACTGTTTATTTTGGCTGAGGTCTCAACAGTATGAAAAATATCCCATTTATAATGTGATATTCAGATGACAGCCTGGACAGCCACATCATTATCATTTTGTGGAAAGGATTAGAATTGATAAATAGTTCAGGGAGGAGGGGGGGAAATCATGTCAGCCTCGCATGTAATTCAGCTTATTTTCCCAGACAGATTTACATAGGCATTACCCACAGTAGTAAAATAAAAATCCACATCCCAGAGGAGTTTCATAAAAATGTCAGCAGTGAACTACTGAAATCAAACTTCTGGGGCAGGTTTCAGGATTACATTGATTGTAAAAGAATATGAACGAACATAAGTCTTTCCCTTTACAGGTCATGTAAACAAGTGAAGAGCTGTTAAAGTGTACTAGCTGTAAATACTGTGTTTATACCACAAATTCCTGGACAGCTGATCTTTCTTCCATAAATGAGTAAAAGACCTCACCATGCAATGGTCTGAATTCCTGAACACTTTAATAGGAATTTTAACATTTACTATTCTGGAAGAACAAAACAAGATTCATTCTTTAGCTGAAGATCACTTTAGCTGATATGTCTTACAGACTATAAAAATCTGCAAGCAGGATTTTTTTTTAAAAGGCCCAAAACAAAAGGAAGAAAAAAACACCAAAAAACTCAAAAAAAAAAAAAAAAAAAAAAGCCATCTGAATTCATGCAGAGACTGGCCCATCATCCTTAAAACATAAGACATTTGCTGGAGTTTGGCAGGCGAACAAAACAAACACAAGTCTGGCAGAAGTAGCCCACTAGGGAGAAAAAGGAATAAAATATGATTGCTCATTCTGGTAGAGGTGGGGAGAAGAAGGGTTATAGCATGTGAATTTTGGAACTGACCCATGAAGTTGGGTAAAAATGAAAACATTTGGAGAAATGAAATGAAATACATTAAAATAAATAAGAGAAAGATATGCTCAAGTCAAACTGGATTCTGTTAAGTGAGAAAGCTACTCCCATCTGGCCCAATAATGGAAAGGTGCCTATGTGCTATTTAAGATTCATAGTTCAAAATAATCAAGAGTCAAGTGATTGATCTATGCATCACTAAAGTCCCTTTCCTTGATTTAATCTATTTGAAAGGGAATCTAACAAAACATACACCCAGTAGTGTAGATATCATAAATCTATGTGTACTTTGAAACCTCAGACAGGTCAAAATCAAACCTAAAATTTTAAAACATCTGAATTGCTAACGATCAATATTATTGGATTCTTCAAAAGTCTATGCTGGATATCCCATAAATACTGCCTCCATCATATTGTTTCAAGAAAAAATAGGTAAAGAAGAAAAAAAAATCCAGTTCAGCAAGGTGTTTGAGCACATCACTAAGCAAGAGTCACAATTTCTCTTTTGATGGAAGGATAGGAAGCCAATACAGTTAATGTAACCTAGACATATCCAAACCCCTTTAATTTTCCCCTGTAGTTTCCTCTTAGTCTTACCCGTGTTTATTTCTCCCCACTATCAGCACCTGAACAGATGACTGTGGGTAGTATAAACTAAAAAACTGCTATTCATGAACTTTCTATATTACCAATCTATTTGTAAAATTACTATTGGCCCCAGTTCTGAAAAGACTGACAGACAACGTGTGTTGTATTTTCAAGGTTCAATGGGATTTGTCAAGACGCTATTGATCGCTCTCATATATGAATCTAAAGGCAGAAGGGTGCTTGATTTGGAAAAAGGCACACTAGTACTAATGTAATAATGGGGAGGTCTTACACAAATGTTTACAGAATTTAATACAGGTACCTTTACAGCCATGAGATGTACTAGATGCTACATGCATACTATACCTTTAATCTGCACTAAAGAGCACTTGTTCACCAACTTATGTTTTTCACTTAAACATATATTTTTTCTTTTAATAAAATCAAGCGATCATACACATTGAAAATGACCTATAAAAGAATAATTACTATTTTTGAGCAACTAGGAATGAAACTAATTTTACTAAGTATAAAACTATTTAAATCACAATTTTCCAGAGAGACGGCTCTTGACCATATTTCTAATGGAAAGATTTAAGTAATTTAAGTAAATTTCTTGCAAAGCAAGAATTCTAATTGCTCAGTTTACACAAGCTTTTGGATACCATCTCCAAAGAGGTTTATACCTTTACTAAGTAAATATACTGAACTTTAAATATGCTGGCTATATATTCTGTTTACTCCTTTTTGGAATTCAGGCTACTGTAAATAAAACAATATGACACAAAAAGAAAAAAAAAATTATGTGCTGCTTTGAAATCCAGTCCCAAAGGGAAAGAATATTAAAAAGTACAAACATTTTTTAATGCTACATGGAACAGAGTAGCAAGTGAAATACTTCAGCAGTGGAAAAGGAGTATTTTTGATCAAAACAAAATTATTAAACACTGAGCAAGTCACAAAACAGCATCAGAGAAGACAAATACAGGAGGTGTATTAAAAGTGACTGACCAGAGTATTACAAAACCATGGCGTGTTGCTTTGTGGCCAAACAAATAACCCTGACTATTTTGTCATACATTACCACAAAAAATGCCAACCTGGACAAATGAAGCTAATAACATGATGAAAGAAAAGGCTGATTATCTTCCTCTGGTCTCCTTTTTTTTTTTGTCATAGAAGTGGCAGGGGTATTATAATGAGTTCCTATATTTAAAGCAACAAACAAGCAAGCAACAAACAAAACCAAAATCCCAGTGTTCTTTCTACAACACCAGGGCCTAGAAGAATGCAGATGTCCAGGTATCTGAAGGAAAAAAAGCCGTAAGAAAAGTATCTTATAAATCTCCTGCTCTTACTGACACCCCAATCACTAGCTTATTTCAGGAAAAAGACAGTGGAGACATTCACATGCACTTTTTTCTTGGTTTCTTTTTTTTTTTTTTTTTTTTTTTTTTTTTTGTTAAGTAATTCATGTCTATAGCAGTTAGTAAAAATACTACTACTAATAATACTGTTTGCTGTGATAGGGTGATATGTGATTGTACTAACTTAATGTTGCTTTCTACAGAGAGTTCTTGTATTTTTGTAGTTAATGGAAATATCAATGCTAAACTATTTTAGCCCCTTTCATACTATATACTACAGCAAAGTCAGTGCATGCAAACATTTGTTCTCCTCTACAAAGCTACAAACCTCTGCGAGGGAAAAAAAGGCAGAAATTCAGTCTAGACTCTGATCTATGATTATCTTGAAGCTAGAGTAATGTACACTTTGACTTGGAATAACAAACTGATCAGAAATGAAGTATTAAAATAGTTGGTGATACGGATGTTCCTTGGCATTGCTCTGTAAAGAAACAGTGTTCTGCATAAGCATAAAGGTGATTTTAGCTACTGCACATTGTTAGGCTGAGCAAGTGTAATCAGAAATTACATATGTCTGAAGTAAATTCTGAAGTTAAACAACCCTTAAGTGACTAATTTGTAAATATATATACACATAAATATTTAAGCCCTGACAAACTGCTAAGAAAATTAGGGACACAAAACATTTGGTGACAGGGCCAAGAAATGCTCTCTTGCACCCTGCCAATGGATGCACCAGTAACTGCTCAACACAAAAAAGGCAGCAGCTGTCTCCTCTCATGACCGATGTCCTGGCAGACCCTCTACTAGTTTGGACTGATGCTAAACTAGCAATTTCGAAATCTGCATCTCTTATCCTTCCATGACCAACCTCCAAGTTCTTTGTGGGGTATGAAATTAAATCCCTGTGTGGCACCAACTGGGATCTGGACTGAGCTGATTAAGCTCCAACAGCGTTAAGACCTTGATACAGGCAGAAGAGTAGCAACAGAGGTGGGAATGGTCACAACAAAAAACAGCTAAGTCACAAGCATTGCTGAAACACTGTAAGAGGAAAGTAGCTACCATGCTAGAACACAGCCTGCTTCCATCTCCTTATTTATAGGCTACCCTCCTTTCAGAAATTTACTTTGTGTAAAGGCAGATAGATCAACTCCTTTGAGGAGAAGTCAGTATACACAAATCGCATTCTTCACGAAACCTGTCTGTATGGTGATACTCTCACAGGTTCCCAACAGAGAAAACATTTCTTTTGCCCCAAGAAAGTACAGGAGCATTTGGGTAATATAAGTAGATTTCTGTAATTTTTTGGTGTTATTTTAATTTTTTTTATCACTAGCTCATTAATCTGTTGGCCTAAAGCACATAACTTTAGACATTTAAACCCTTTTATGCTAAAGGTTTTCTTTGGGTCTTATATATATACATTTGCACTTGACAACATAAAAGAGCATTCAAGTAATCAAGCTACTGTGTGAACCCAGCAAACGTCACAGAGAGGAAAGGAATGTTTCTTGTGAAGAGATTCCTTCCAAGCAGTTTCGATTTGATGATAACTTAATTTAAGTGCTAAAGTATATATAAAAAAAAAAGAAAATCCAAGAGAACCCCTGCTCTTCCCACCAATCCATCCCCAGATCCATCATACTGCAATGAACAGGAAGTCACACAACTAGAATCAAAGTTAATCACCACTTCCAAAATCAAATCCGAAAAAATTCCATAAACTCTGAAACAAGTTTAATCAGGGATCACCAGATGTCAGAGGAAGTCCACAGGTAAAATTAGCCCTAAATTAGTGTAAAACCAAAGGCTCATTTTCCTCATGAGCAGAAGATGACCATCACTGGTACCAGCCATGACAGGCCACCTACCAGCACTGTGCAAACAAACTAAGAGAGCATTACCAGGCCTTCATTCTCCTTTGTAGACTTTCCCCAGCAGCTCTTAGGGAGCAGGTCAGCAACTGCTCAGTCTTCAAGTTCCAGCTACATGCTGCAAAACATCAAGACTTTTCATACTGGAGGTAGGGTAACTATGCTGTTATTCCTGGCAGCCCACAGAAAGTGGCCCTTTGTTATCTAATAGTTTCCTGAAACCACATACAAGCAGGCACCTAAACTGTGAAGTCCTTACAGCACTCCTTTCTGGGTACTCATGATGGCCAACGCATGGTCAGTTCCCCAGGGCATCTGCAGACCACAACTGCTTCCTCCAACAGATAAAATGTTTTTTCTGATCCCAAGCAACCAAAACAAATTCTGACATATTAGCTCTTATTCTGAAACTTTTTAGAATTAATATTCCAATATTCTCCTTTAAACATTTAGGAGGAGATTTAAACCTCAGTGGCAAAACTAAAGTTTTAGAAGTACTGTGCTTCAGGCTAGTTAATGGCACACTCTAAACAATGATGCTCTATTATGTTTTCATCTGAAAAGCAATTTTTAAGTACACTTATGAGACTAGATTTACAACTAATGTCTTTGTGAAATTACCTGTTTTTTAAAATGTTTAGAAGATGACACTTAAACAAGCTTAAGAAACTTGTGTTGTCTAGCTCACTTCAGGGCTATCTCATGTCAGCACTGAAATCAGAAAAGAAATGCAAATTTAAATTTGTATCATTTTAGTACTTCACAATGCCATGCCTTTATAAGTGACACAAAAAGTAAATTTTAAATAGATTTCAGATTTGTTTAAAAAAAACAACTTTTCAGATTTTCTAATCAATGTTGTATTTCTATTGCTATGTACATGGCAATGAAATTGTCAGAATACCATCTAGGTATGATTAACCTAAATTCTTAATGTGTTTTCTGATTGATTTCAGTACAGAAATGCAAAATACAGCCTTTAAAAGAAAAGCTAAGTAATCCAGAAACATACCAATGATCAAATAGCCAAAAAACAAGCAAACTTCATAAAGGCATGACCTAGATTTGGCAATACATCATCATCCAGATACATATAATCTGGCTCCAAACAAGACAGCTCTAGATTTGAATGATAAAAGCCACTCAGGTGAGAGCTAGACCCGGCATACGTCTATACTGGGGAATGTGGGAATACGCAACTGGAGCCATGAACTATTCCAAATTTATTCAAACACGTCTGGAGGAAAACTGGGCTGGCACAGTCTACCAAGGTACTCTCTCTCCCAGGGGGGATGGAGGGGCAAAACAAAAAGCAAACCCGCCCAGCAGACTGTAGGCAACATATTTGCTGTACCATTAGATGTCACACAAAGCAAACCAAGTCCGGAGCTTAGATAGGGCCATCAGCATAAATTAGTTCTGGCACAGCCCAGCTTGACACCACTGCCTTGTCTCCAGCTTTGGAGCTACCATCTCTGTGCTGCACTGCTCTGTAGGATTTAGTTGCATCATTCACAGGAAAAGCAAGGAGACAGCTCCACATTTCTCTTACTAGGATGAAGGAAGTTTTGCTCCACTTCCTCCAGACAATGCTTATATCAAAGTTTCATAACTGCCTTCTTGGGACCTTTTGTAGCACCTCAGCTCCAACTGCAAGTGAAACATCTACGTCATGACAAGTTTTCCATACCTAAGTTTGCCCCTTAACCCCCCTTTTTCTCAAACACAGTAGTGTGCATTAAAACTAAGGAATGCATCTCCTCTTTGAACTTCTGTGTTTCTAGCTCTTCATCCTCAAAAAAATTCATGTGGGCAATAAACTTTTTTCCCTCCATTACTCGCAATGGTAATCTGTTCAAGAAATTGTTTGCTGCTGCTGAAATCGCAGTAACTGGCTCATTTGCAGCAAGGCAGCCATATTCAAACATGCAGCCTCTTGAGACAGTGGTATAGTAAAGCTACCAAAAAGGCCCCAACTCTTTTTCCACTAAAAGTACAGTGGCTCTTTCACTCAATGCAATTTGGATTGGGCCTAAATTACTACTTTTAAACATGAGGTCAAACTTTCACCATATACCCTGGGAGAAGCCTAGCAATTCTACCCTCTGTCTCCTTTCTGTTGTGCATGAACTGATTTTATATTCTATTCATCTCGAAAAAATTCAGCTGTATGGTTATAAGAAACTACTTTTGTTAAGAAAAATAAAGAACACATTATAATCAGAAAAAAAGTAAGCAAGTATAGAAAGCTGTATAGTTTTGAATATTCACTTGATTTAGTTATCTTGGCCAGGATAAAGTAAACCAAAAAAAAATGAAAAGAAAAAAAAAAACCAACAAACAACCCAAAACAAAAAACAAATCTGTTGAAACCAAGAAGTAATCGTTTAGTGCAGATATCAGGCATTGCTATACTTTGGCTGTTCTGCCTTCCAGAATGGTATTGTTCAACTGACATTCAGGAAGAAGATAAAGAGTCAGAAAAACAGACATTCTTCCTTCAGACCTTGAACTCCTATGCAAGGTGCAGATGAACCTGACCAGAAGAGCAGAGAAAGGAAGATAACTTCTGCCTTCAGTTAGAGAAACTACCTATGACTGGTGACATACTCAACCTCACATGGGCCAAAAGTACAATGATATTGATGCATAACGGGAAAAACCTAGCTCCTAAAGTCACAAAATTACTTTCTTCCCTGAGCTGACAGGCAAGTCACAAAGGAACTATTTGTTAAACACTCCCTGTGTTTCCCTATGTTTTCACTTCAAATATACTGAGCTATGTCAATCAGCTTCAACACAGTGGGTCAGAATGCAGAAGTTATTTCAGCAGGTTTAGGTTCTGCTGACACACCATGTAATTTTAACTTTTGCCAGACAATTGTTTTTTCTTTATGCAAAGAATATTTGCAGAAAGGGAAAAAAAATAAAATAAAATCCTCCTTTCTGGCTTATATACAAAGAGAGAAAATGTCATGACTTAACAAGGTCTATGAAGGTGCTTCTACATTATAAAAAAAGTTTATGTACCGGAAGAGATGTAAAGTATGAATGAGGAGATGTGGGGTAGTAATGTCAAAGGATTTTGCGGGTGGAGAGGGAAATCACAAGTACAACCCATGTATTTACACAGAGAGAAAAAGAGAAAAGAAAAAAAAAAAAGAAAAAAAAACCCAACAAATTTTGTCCTTGCTGGACAATTTGGCCTTGCTGGGTGATTACAGAATATATGTAAATGTAATTCTTGTTTTATAGAGGATACCAACAGGCCAAGAAGACACTGAGCAACTGCAGCGGTGTTCCATATAAAACTGGAGATACTGCAGGTTCCCACACCTTGGACTTCAGGCAAAAGAATGGAGGTCAACATGTAGTATCCACTTATAGTAAGATATCATTCAGGACCTCCTAGGAGAACTAAGTCAGTAGATACACAACTTCTCTCTTTTAACCTTGGAACCTCATAAATTCTGCTGCAAAAAGCTCCAAGCTTCTCCACTGACACTAAGGACAACCTGCTGACTCCTCTGTAATTGCAGCTAGTAAGTTGAGTTAGACGTTATAGAAAAACAATTTTTGGAAAGTGTTTTAATAGATCTTTGTCTAATCAATGTAAAGATTTTCCACAATGCAAAACAAAAGGGAAGGGTCTAGCCAAAAAACATAAGGAAGCTATCATAAGAATCTTGGATATAAGGGGTAGCCAACTGAATGATTGAGCAGCTCTACATCAGAATGTGCAAGTATTGTTGGGGGACACTGGATGCATCTATATTAGCAATTTAATGCACTGAATGCATTAACTTTACAGTAAAAAGTTTGCCCTTGCATCTATACTCAGTGTCATGTGGTTTTCAGACACACCTCTATAGCACACTTGAAGTACTTTATCTCCTGACAGAACTCAGGTTGAAGTCACATAGGAGACTGCATCCAGAACACCCAGGCTATCTTTCTCCTTTAACATATCAAGGTCATCTCACCCAGTGTCTCTACCCTCTCATGTTCTACTCCAGCTGCAGAATACTCTCTTCATGCAATACATCTCCTCACTGGATCTCACTTCGTTGTCATGCTCCTTCTTCAAGGCCACCAGTTCAGCCCCTGTCCTTTGCTCAGCCAGAAGTCCCTTCTGTGACCCTCATCTTACCTCAGTCCTGCTCCCACTCTTGGTTAGACATGCAGACAAACACACCTTACTTACCTAACCACTCTCACCCACCTGCCCAATTCCTATCTCTTCTGAAGTTTAATCCTCAATGTTTAATTCATATTGATGTGCTAAATGATCTTAACAAGATGCTTACTAGAAAACATGACTGGCAGATTCCTTGATTGAAGCTCCTCTGGTTGCACTGGTTTGACCTTTCCAACTCAGAGCAGCAATTTCAAGGAAAGTCTTATCTGAAGGGAGGCAAATATCCAACACATAAGTAATCTTTTGGAAATGTAACTGCTGAAAAAATCTAATAAGACTTGACCAAGAATGTGTGAAATGGAATTTTTCAAATGTTTATAACTTTGCCAAATGTGGGTGGATTTTTACAGGGATAATAAAAGAGCATACCCATGCTATAAACTTCAAATCCCTCTACTACACAGAGAACACCTAGATGTTCAGAAAGAAAATGTACCCAGACTTTTAATGTCAGCAAATCAAACTAACACTGCAAAGATGTTCACTGAATGTCTGCCAGTTCCATCCAAACAGTAAACTGATAACCTAAGAGTTTCAAGTTTTAGTACAAAAATAAGCCCCAATCCCACACCATATGAAACTTTTGCAATCCACAGCCATAAACTTGAAAAGTCTCTATTCATGTTACTGCAAAAGTCTTTGCAATTTTTTCACCCCTGAAGAAGCAAAATTACAATATATTTTAATGCAAAACACAAACCTTACCAGCTCCACCATGCCATCTGGTACCCTAAAAATTATACAACTGGTTTTAAGGAAGGCCTGGGATTTTATCTTCTCTTTTTCACCTATTGGTGCACATTATTGTCACATTATCAAGTTTTTGCCCACCATCATGGGGACTAGCATCTTACCGCTTTTACATAACTGAAACAACACATAAAGGCGGTTAGCTTCATACTATTTTATGAGGATGATCTGATGGACCGAAGAGTATGCAACTTGAAGGCACTTATTTACCCCCATATAGTGAATGCTAAACTTTGTAGACTGGATGAAAATTGTAGAGCAAAGGAAGTCCAAGAATGGAAATGATCACATGATAAGGCGGCATTCAGGAAAACTACAATAGTTTAATGTTTTACTAGATATGGAAGAAAGGTGTCTGAAGTTACCTGTTCCATGGATCACATGGGGAATGCTAGGTCAGAGCACCAAAGGAAACTTAAGACACAGTGCAGCCACAGCATGGCACAGCTACTGTGGCATCAAATAACTTTGCAAAATATACAGTACCTAATACAAAACTAAAGAAGAAGAAATGAAAGAAGGGTCATTGACATTTGATGAAACAGGCAATACACCCATAGGGAGGTATAACTTCAGCATTTCACACATGAAAGCAGCTGTTAAGTCCTACAGGGAGAGTACAAATGGGTTTTCTACAAATCCTTTGAGCAATGCTTTGGATAACGGTCGTCACAAAGGCTGTGTGACCTCCTTGGCTTGATAACCCCATATATAACTACCATGCTAATATTTCTGTAAGTTCTCCTTGTAAAAATTGTTGTCACTTACTAATGAATCCTACTGAAGGTCGCTGTCTGGAGAGGAAACAGGCTCTAGAAGAGGAGTGAATTCTTTAAAGCAACAAGACTTGTCAATGTACAAGTGACAGATCAACAAAGTCTTTGCTGGTTAGGGGTCCCATTAATAAAAGAAATGTCTATCATAAAGGACTCCTCCTTATATGAAGTCCATCTCTAGCATAAGCAGTGCTGTGTGGCACAATTCCTGGATCAAAAGAACAAGCCCAAGCGTTCTAACAGGGAAGAGTTGCCATTTGAACAATATTGCAGTCCAACTGGCTATGTTAAAGGCTGAACAGGTCCACTGTGTAAATAAAACTGACTGATTATCTTGCTGGGTTTATGTTTTCTAATTGGATAATCCCAATGATTTATACTTTGCTATTAATTTCAATGTATTTTTATTGAGCAAACTGCTTGCACCTGTGCAATCACTCCATTTCTCATATATGAAGTTCCTATGACTGCTAGCCAAGCCCATAGGCTATTTGACTGCAATTTTTTTCTACCTGTTAAGAGCATAAATTCTATCCTGGTCATTATTGTACTTCCAAAGGCCCCTCTGGGTTGAATTCTCTTTTTTCTTTAAAAAAAAAAAAAAAAAAAAAAAAAAAAAAAAAAGAAAGTAGAGTATATTTCAAGCTTATGGACAGTATTTATCTGATCTTCAGTACTGCCCAGGCAAAAGCAAAAGATCTTAAAAATATTTTTGGAAAAAAGACATGTAAGGTTTATGGAAATAATCTGGACAAGCTCAGGTATCTTCAGACTAACATTAACTTAAAGATATGCCAAACTTAGGAGAGAGATCAGTGAGAATAATTGCTAGTAAACCACTGAAAAGGTTCAGTTGAGCTTTGATGGCAAAAGATTTATTATGGTCAATTATAGTGAAAACTGGAGGCATTTACGCCAAGGTTTATAACCATACCAGCAGCAGCTAGCTAGGGAGCAATTAATTATGTAGGGGTAAACCCAGGGCAAATGCTCTCTCTAGTGCTGTCTTTTGTACAGCGTTGTACAATAACAATTTTAATGCACAAATCCAACTTCTCTGTTTATGAATTAGAGTCCTGTCTTTGCCAGTCTTTCACTCCATGTGCTGCTGATCTTATATTCACCGCTACTGAACACAGCCTGCATCAGAAGATATCTGGCTGCATTCCTAGTACATTGTACCAATAAATATTAACTCCTCTACTCCTCTAACTCCCACAAAATAACTCTGCATGAATTGTTTATGTACTAATATGTTTATGACTAGTATTTATGAGAAATTAGGCTTTATTCTATAAAGTCCTGATATCAGACTAGAAAAATAAAGACAAAGTAGAATTCTGGTAGTTAAAGCCACCAATTTAAATTGAAGTGAACTCTTAGCAGAGTCTTTGGTCAAGAGCTACAAGATTACTGTGATGAGCAGGTAGATTTTCTTGCATTAACTGTTTTGATATATATTTGATTATGTCTAGCTACAGAACTATGCTGTTGGATAACAAAATAGGCAAACCTTAACTTTCATCTGTCTATATGACTTTTCCTCTCTTATACAGTTGGTTTCGGTAGGCTAGATTTCCCTCAGAGCACTTCTACACAAGTTGTCACTTGAAGTATATACTTTGTCTGACCTGAAATAAGAAAAAAAAATTAAAATAATTAAAGAAAAACATAATCACCAGGTAGCATTGAAGTTGAAATCAGAGTATCTCATTAGGAATGAAGTGCCATTTGGTCAGCTGACAGGCACAAACAAGCGACTACGCCACTGTAAAGAGGGAATGTATTTTCCTAGTCACTTGTTGCTTGCTTGACAAAGGAACAAATGTTACAGCTTCAAAATAAACCTACTCTTTAAAACTGTAGCTTTTAGGACAACTGGTGCCCAAGCAACCTGTTTCAGCAAGGGGATAAATCATGTGAGATTTTGCAGAAGCTGGACACAGCTCGCATGGGGTGAAAGGCAGTCCAAGTTTGTGATTCTGTATATTGATTTGTCATTCCCAGGGACAATGGTGAAAGCCAAGTCATAAAATAACATGATTAATTTATAACTAAACATTCTGTTCCAGTAGTAGAAACAGAGGCAGAAGAGTGTGAGATGGATGAAGCTGCTGCTAGCAAGTACTGGGTGGCAAGTTCTGCAGTCTCTGGGAGTTTCTGAGGCACCGTAAGGCCTCCATCGAGAACCATTTTGTCTTGGAGCTCACCTGGAGTGCACATCTACCCTGCCTCTGTCACCAGCGATGGCTACTGGGCCTCTCAAAGCAGCTGCTCTAGGCAAATTCCTTCTTTTATAAAAGCACCTATTGCTGTTAGTTTGCCTCTTATCAGAGATTGTTTATTCATCCTCTGTAATGAAATTTTGGGAAATAATTGGCAGATACTATAACAGCAACTGTGTTTAGCTCCAAAGAGAATGGAAATACATCGGGCTTCTACTTGCTGATGCATTGTGGCTGGAAATCTGCCTGGTGGAAAAGCACCTGGGGGTGTTGGTTGACAGCCAGCTGGACAGGAGCCAGCAGTGTGCCCAGGTGGCCAAGAAGGCCAATGGCATCCTGGCTTGTGTCAGCAATAGCGTGGCCAGCAGGGACAGGGAAGGGATCTGACCCCTGTCCTCGGCACTGGTGAGGCCGCCCCTCGATTCCTGTGTTCAGTTTTGGGCCCCTCACTACAAAAAGGACATTGAATGACTCGAGCGTGTCCAGAGAAGGGAACGGAGCTGGTGCAGGGTCTGGAGCACAGGTCGTACGGGGAGCAGCTGAGGGAACTGGGGGGTTTAGCTCAGAAAAAGGGGGCTCAGGAGAGACCTTATCTCTCTCTACAACTACCTGAAAGGACGCTGTAGTGAGGTGAGTGTCAGTCTCTTCTCCCAAGTAACAAGTTACAGGACAAGAGGAAACGGCCTCAAGTTGTTGGATATTAGGAAAAAATTCTTCACTGGAAGGGTTATCAAGCCTTGGAACAGGCTGCTCAGGGAAGTGGTTGAGTCACCATCACTGGAGGTATTTAAAAGATGTGTAAATGTGGCACTTAGGGACATGGTTTAGTGGTGGATTTAGCAGTGTAAGATTAACAGCTGGACTTGATTTAAAAGGCCTTTTCCAACCTAAATGATTCTATGACTTTGCCTCACACAACCCCTCCTTTTAACTACAATTAGTGTACCATAATGCTACAAAGCAGAACCTGCTTCTTTCTGCAACTCAGTTTCTATGAATCCTTGATAACTGACCCAAGAAGTATATCACAATGTAAAAAAAAACCAAACCAAACAACAACAAACAAAAATACCCCAAAACCCACCACGAAAATACAAGATAATTCTTCATTACACCAATTAACAACAGCGAACAGATTCTTAACTTACAGTTTGGTGTCCTAAAAGTCTCAGAGCATTACGATGACAGTCTCAACTGGGCAAAGCAGAGTTTCATCTGATAAATCAAATGCCAGTCAAGCCTACAAGTACATCAACTGTTACTTTGTAAGGAGACAAAGACAATGGGATCATAAATCCAGGGAAGTTTTATTGATCAAACTCTTCCAAGAAAACCACTTGTCACTTTTAGCTATATAATACAGGGTCATCCATCAGAAAGAGACTGTTTGGCCAATTCTCTAGTTAACTACTTAGAGTAAGATGTACAATAGCTATTCAGATCAAGTAATACTAAACAGCAAGCTGTAAAAAAAAAAAAAAAGCATCAACAACAACAAAAAAAAGTGGCCTAAAGTGTATTTAGAATTATGGTATTTAACAGTACCATTAGACAGCAGTTGATAATTCTGGCCAACTGTGCTCTGGAAAATCAAAAGTTAATAGTACAATTAATTTTCTTTAAACTAATGTAATGTAAGGTTCACGCAAGACCTTGAAAAGGGTAAGAGTACTATGGATTGTATTGGTAAGTAAAAAAGAAAAGACGATTCACTTACTGTGAGACATTTAAGCAAATTGTCTTCCTTTTAGCAGCAAAAGATGAGATTAACCTTTTTCAACTCTAGAAAGCTAAAATTCAGGTATCTAAGATACAGCTGGTCACTCCAAGTTCACCTACCCATTGGTGGATAGAATCAGGCACTTTTAAAGGGTTACCTATCAGATCTGCCTTACCTTCTTACATTAGCATGTTCAGGGACTGAGGTGGAGAAAAGACAGACAAAAGAGGTTGAACAGGGAGGCGCTTAATTTAGTTAGTACAAACAGGGAGAAGATAGAGGTGCACCTTTGATATTACTGTTCAGGAAGTCTTAGGCATTCTCTTGCATACTCAGGTTTCATGCACCAGCACCTGCTCTAAGACCAGACACTCAACAGTCTCTTTTCAAGAAAGCCCAGGAGTCATAATTTTGTTTTAAATTATAGCTAGTTACCTCAGTTTTATCCAGCAGTTTCTCAGGGCATATGAGCAAGTACTATAGCTAACTTCGCGCGTAGTAATTTCCTTATTTCGAAGGACCTAAATCCCTCTTTTACAGTAATTCCCTAAATGTTGTGGTATAGAAACGTCTGGCCCAGGATCTCCCTCAGTTGCAAGTGCTCCTCCAGAGCGGGCATATTGATGGATCAAGAAGAAAGCAGCAAATTTAGGCTTGAGTCTGTGGCCATCTGCATAGGACACTTGAGTGAAAATGGGAGGGTTGGGTTTGCAGTCTCCTCAAAGGTTTTTTTGATGCACCAGTAACTAAGAAGTAGGAAATATAACTGGACTCTAAGACTCCTGAGTCACAGGTGAACAACCTATTTGCCAGATTAATTATTCTTTTTCTGATTTACTTTGATTTTTCCACAAGTCTATGACAAATGAATCTCATTGAACAAGATAGAGTAGGTGTGTCCCTCCATCTTTCCGCCTTCTTAACCCACTCTCTACAGTCAAGTAGGTATTTGAACCTCCTCCACCTGAAACATGAGTACTGAAGAAGTGTTCCAATCCCTGAATTACAATGTGAAAAGGAGAGGTAAGAGATCACCTACTCATTCAGCTCTGTTTCAGACAAAGCTGTAGTCTCCACACACCCTTCAGTGGAAACCAATCTGGCAGAAATCTCCAAAAGCCTACATCGAACAAAGGCTGTCAGACAATGAGTTGCTCAGGACTCATGACCAGTTCTAATGGAAAGCTGAGACACCTCTCCCATGAATAAAAATGGAAGAAGACTGGATAATGAGATATTTGTAGCTACATTTCTCTGTCACATTCTTATATAAATATCTTTACATATTATTCATGTAGCTGGTTTATTCCCTTGCTCTGAAATGGCTTTATTTGTAGAGTTTCATCAACTATGGGTTACACTCTCAGCTGAAATCTGACAGTTTGGTATGTATAGCTTGCATCTCAGTTTTAAAGAGAAACCATTTCAGCTACTATCTAGAGTAGAACTTCACATGCATCTGCACTGGCTTTTTAATATGATATTCTACTGTTAAAAAACCCACAGCAAACCAAGAATATATCTCCTGCTCAAATATAGTAAATTTTATATTTCTGTACATTAACATGTATTGCAAACTGAGGTTATATACTAACCAGCCAGGTATTAAATAATCTTTCTTGTAATAAAAATAATAATAAAAATATATTTATAAACTGAAACCAAATTCTAGTTAGCACCGTTTCACGTTTCTGCAAAACAAGAAAAGTTATAACAAAATTTTATTATCTTCCTCAGATGAAGGCCTGTTATAATTGAAGATAACTGTAGACTATTCTTCACTGAATCAGATCCCCACAGACAAGAAATAACCATGCAAAATCTCTGTCAGAGAGTAAAGTTTTGGGCACTAGCTGTAAAGACATCAAGATCATATGTATCTCAACACTTTCCAGCACCTCAGATATCAAATAAATTGTGAGCACAGGGCTTCAAGGTTACATCAAAATGTTGGGTGCAGAGCCAGTTAATTCCAGAAATCTCTATCAACCCGAGACTAGAAAAAGGTTCCTCTCTTTTTCTTAGTTCACCAATTTTAAGAAATCCATCTACGGAACCATCGAGGTTGGGAAGGACCTTGAAGATCATCTAGTCCAACTGTTAACCTAACACTGACAGTTCCCAACTACACCAGATCCCTCAGCGCTATGTCAACCCAACTCTAAAACACCTCCAGGGATGGGGACTCCACCACCTCCCTGGGCAGCCCATTCCAACGCCTAACAACCCCTTCTGGAAAGAAATGCTTCCCGATACCCAGGCTAAATCTTCCCTGGCGTAATTTGAGGCCATTCCCTCTTGTCCTATCACTTGTTACTTGGTTAAAGAGACTCATCCCCAGCTCTCTGCACCCTCCTGTCAGGGAGCTGTAGAGGGCGATGAGGTCTCCCCTCAGCCTCCTCTTCTCTAGACTAAACCCCCCCAGTTCCCTCAGCTGCTCCTTGTACAACAAGATTTCACATGAAGGAAGCCTGCCAGGGACACTGCACAGGAGTTTTCCAACTCTGTTTAGAACACAAAGCAAATTCAAATTAACACTCTGCAGAGGAGTTCCTACCCTTCCCTCTATTGCCCGCTGCTGTATCCATGTACTGCACTTCAGGGAACCAGCAGTTCACATCATTGTCTAAGAGTTACCATGCAAGTACTTTGCCATTTTCAAGAAGAGGAAATAACATAACCTAACATGCTTTTATGCACATGTAGCTTTCAGTACCTTTCAGGTTAGCCAACAAATGTCAAACTCTGACTTTTGTTAGCACTAATTATTTGGAATTAACAAATGGCACAGTCTGCCACAAGCCTTTGAGAAGTCCTGCACCACGACTGACTAATGCCAAAGGACATGAAACTAAACATCAGGTGTCTGGAATATTATGAAAATAAATTTTAAAAGAACAAAGAAAACCAAACACTCATCCAAAAAGAGGTAAATAATTTCAATTACCATGTTTCCATCTTTTACTGCTTATAACAATTACATTTTAAGCTTTTTGAAGGCTCAGCGACAGCCCTAGCTTTACTACCATGACAGTTTAGGACTTTGTCCAAAGGCAGCTTTGAGGACAATTCTTTCCAAGTGCATTAGAAGTGTTTGTCTCTGTGAAACGGTCTTTATTCTCCACAGTATCCCAAAGAATAACATTTCTGATCCTGAAAATTCTCTTCGTAACAAAAGTACCATGATCCTTGTAAGATGAAAAACTTATACATCACAATCGTCCATGAAATGTAGATTTAGTACAAATCCTCCCAGACTTTCCAGAACTTCAGAATAAGATGAATTCTGCTTCACAAATTCCAGGTTTGTGCATTACCACTGGGTAGATGAAAAAACAAGAAGATAAAACAACAGCAGGAATCAAGGGGAATACTCTGCCAGAATAAAAATAATTTAAAAACCCATAACACCCAAAAACAATGGCTCAAAAAGATCTGTTCAAACAGCATGAGCAAAGACAACCCTGGAGAGCTGACAGGTTGCAAAGCAGATTGCCGGCACTGTGTTTTGACTTGACAGAGGATAGGAATGACAATTATGACACAAGTCTCTCTGCCAGCAAGGGTAAGTGACTTTAAAATAGACTCTATCAAGTTTCAAGGTGTAGTTAAGTCAGGCAGCAAGGCAGGGATATGTTCAATATATTTTGAAGTCTCAAATCTTCTAAAAATAATTTTATTTTACTTTTAAAAAGGCATAAAGAAAGTTTCCCCCGGACACTGACAGAAAGTTGGGCTTCTCTATAAGAAAATGATTGCCTACATGTCAGCATGTCAGTCTTGTAGAGTAGTAATTTATTGGAAAGTTTCAAAGAACTTCATTTAACCCTCTCTATTCCATTTCATCAGCAGTGCTTTCTCTTTCCCTCTAATTACCAAATATACACAATATTTAAAGTTAGAAAAATCACCTGACATTTTAGCCAATCATGACAATGGAATAAAGCAGCTGGCATTAAACTGCACATAACATCTTAATAACATGCTCTTAACATGTTAGGACCTCATTTAAATCCCATGTTAATGAACAAAGTCAGAAATGCATTTTGTCCCCTTAATCAACCCACATATGTAAAGCAGCTGTGACAGTGTACAGGCTGTCATGTTATCGCAGTTTGAATCAGGCAAGTTGATGGTTTCAAAGCATGTTCCTTCATTAAAATACATACACAGTAACTGCATGGAATGGGAAGAGGACTGGGACACCCCATACCTCCAAATAAAGCTTCATGACTGCAAACTACAATGCCCTCATGATGCATAGGCTCTCTTACCACAGAGACCCTAAAGCCATAGTCTGTGCTCCTAAGTGTGCTCTTAGTTTGTTCTTCTAGTGCTGGTCTTCACCCCAGACAACTACATTAACTGGAGCAGAACTACCCAGCCTAACAGCCCATGTAAAGTATCTTCTTCACCTTGAAGAGGTTTCCCTCCATCCCATTTCAGTCTAGAATATTCACATATTCAGACACAAATTAACCTTTTTAATCAGGATTTATTCCACTTATGCCAAAAAAATTAAGTAAAAGCTGGTAACCACATCACCTCATTGTAGAGTTTAAGTATTTCTACAGCCAGTTCAGGATTGTTTCCAGGAGGAAATGAAAGGCAAACTTGTTACTATCCTAGAATATTTTAATTTTCTACATGAAGAATAAAGCCAAATTTTAAAAGGTGGAAAAACCCCACAGTTGATAGAAAGTGCTAAACACATAAACAAAGTGACATTAATAAAAATTCCCACAAGTCCTTAAATTCACACATACACAAGATGTGTGGCAATATTTTTTTATGCTAGTTCATGTACATAGGTTTATGCACTCCTTATCACCTTAATCGGTAACATACTTACATCCAAGTTAAAGTTGCAGTCCCGCAGTGTTTTCACAGAGGAATCAAATGCCATTTTACAATATTCCCCCCCACCCCTCCCCAGATAAAACAAATAATTGAAGTTCAGTGAAAGCATTCTGGAGGCCTCTATAAAATACACAAAAGCAGCATGGATATCAAATTAAGATACAATACAACTACAGAGAGATACAATAAAAGGAATAACAGATAATGCTCTCTCTATGAACTGCCAAAAAAAGATAAAGCAGAAGTTAGGTGGGAATCCTTTGCCAGACCCTGATATTAAGACCCTCAAAGGGAACAGTAATGCCTCAGGAGGAAAATAATGATTACATATGCGTATTTCAGGGAGTAAAAAAAAAAAAAAAGCAAACCAAAACGAGCTCAGAAAAGGAGAAACAAACCCAGCAACAATCAAATTGCCTCTCAATGGACACAGCATACTAATACTAGTATCAGTGTCACAACTGGTATCATTAAAACACAGACAAATGAACAGAGACCCAAATTTTTATTGTAGGAAAACATCTACTTGAGCATTGTGAACATACAATACGCTTGTGACCCTCATGACCTCAGAAGGAAGTCTGTGGCCAGCTTAAAGATAAAAAGCTGATTTTCTTTTCTCACCCTGTCTGGCAAGGTAAAAGCTTTCAATAAAAAATGAAGATTGCATTAAAATTGGAAGAACACTTGAAAGGACAACTTTGCCAGAGACAGAGGCTGACATGGGGTGCAGCACTAAATTAACACCCTGAGAGCAGTGATCACAGCACTGAGGAAGGCAATGCTTAGCCATGCTACAGAGAGAGCATTTCTTTAGATATAAAGAAAAGTTCTAGGACATGTAAGAGAACCAACGAGATTCACAATGGGCTTTTAAGGAAACCACACCAGAAAGAAGCTTTTTAACACACCACTGAAAAAGTGCTATATTTTTTAGATGCATAAGAAGTATTATAGAAATGTAAGTATCATAGATATTATTAAAGTATACCTACGGAAAACAGCTCAACCATTGTACATGGGATAAGGCGGCTCCATATGTGAAAGCAAATCCAAGCAAGAAAAGTAACAATTTAAGATTAAAGACAGTGTATGGCAATCACAATGTCTAGGTTGAGTAAAGATATAGTATCAAGATTAATTTGATAATACAATCTGTGCATGCTTTCTGTACTATTAGGGTCTATTACTCATCAATTTTAGAGATTTATTTGAGTATGCATTACTGGTCTGATGAGTCTGGTTTCTTCAGAGGGTTAATCTGTCACATGGATAATGAAGGGATTTTAAATGGGAATTGTATTGATGTAATTACTAATAAAAGTCAATGCTGCAAAAGTACATAGTACTTTATAAACAGTGTAAGGTGTGTTCCAGTCTAATGGGACTGAAAAAGATAAATACATTTAGAAGACTTTTTAAAAAGTTGAGTTATTTCTTAGGTATGTAGCAATGTTTGTACAGAAGATTCAGTCAATCTTTCCTAGTTATCGGATCATCGCTTCAGTACAAAGACTGCAAAATCTCTAGCAGCCATTTTCTGTTTCATACATGCAGCTTATTTTCTTAACATTTGTATAAACATTCTGTTGTGGGGAAAAAATAGTTTAAAGAATTTAGTTAAACTGATTTGTGAGCAGAATAACCCAATTACTTTCATAGCATAAATTTCATTCCTATTTCATGTATTGTTTGCATTTCACTTTTCCAGTTCTTTACTTAAAGGATCATCAACAAATTTCTTATTACTAAAGGACTGGAGTAAATTCAGTTTGACATATTCTGCAGAAGCCTTTTATTTATCCTTAAAGTTTTATTTGCTGTAGTGTTATGAGAACTACACAATAGTGTTGTTTGTCACCTGGCACAACTTCAAACAGATTAAGATGTTATAATGCTGCTAAGGAACACCATTAGTTATCTTTTCATAATTACAGTAATATATGATAAACACACTCAGTGAATACAAAAAAAAACCCCAAACCAAGATGAATGACAGTGAGATAATAGAAATTTAAGTAAAAATTGTGACTCATTAACAGAATATTCCATATGAATGTAAAAATAAATTTAAAATGGCCAGTTTGGCCTGGTTAGCAAAGTTCTGAGATTCACACGAAAGTTCTTCACTTATCCCCATAACACACAATGAAACAAAAGTTCATGACATTACTTCAATTTATAGAATGAGTCTTACTTGTGTCTCTGAGGGAAATATGTTTCTAGAACAGAATAGCTTCATTTTAAATCAATATTTCAGAGTCAACAACTAGACTATGTTACACACTCATACATAAACACTGAAACATAAGGAAGTTTTGCACTTCCTTGAAAACTTTAAATTGGTACTTTCTGGCTTATACTCAGTTGGTTGATGGAATATAAACATAGCAGCTTTCACAGGACGTCTCCTCAGATCCCATATTATGGGATGCGCAGTATGCAGCTCCAGACCAGAACTTTCCTGTCACCTACCAGAAACAGTAACTTCCTTGTGCACCATAAGTGTGTGCTACCTATCAGAAGGTGATCAAATAACTACAATAATCAGTAACGGCCTTTCTGGTAACTGGGACATGGATTCCAGGATAACATCAGCAGATCCAGGACACATATGCAGAAGTCTGATGATTCTTAGTCAATTCTGATGGATAAACACAGGGTCAGTAGAATGTATAGATTTACACCATTGCAATTAAAAGTAAAAGACTATTTGAAAATAACTGTATAAATGTATGCTTTACATAAATAAAATCCATAACGTAAAGTTTCAAAGCCATACCTTCCATAGGTAGGAGCCTCCATAGCAGAAGCCTGGTGTTGGTAAGAAAACTAATAACAGTACTGCAGAATCCTGCCATTCAATTTAATTTCAGCCCCTAGCCATGGTCTTCACTTTGACTAGTGCTGAAAAAAATCACCATTCTTCTCTCTAAAATTTCAAGATTATACTACTGGACAGACATTCCTGGAGCTCTATCAATGACTTTAAAAGAAACAGAACAACCGGCATTGGACAATTTCTTAAATGTACGCAAGTAACACCAACTCGTTCTTACAGACAATAAAAGGACTATGAAAGGAATATTGCAGTCAACACAAGCACTCCAAACTACTTTTAACAGTTCACTTTTAGGCTTTGAAAAATCCTCTATTTAGCACACATTTAAAGGATACTTGGGTATAAGGCAGACAGTTGGAAATACTATTGCTTTATTAATATTTAACAAGTTCTATCTTTTCATATGCACACTTATTTCAATAACAACTTAATGAAACTTCATTTCAATTTTTCAGTAGGCTTCTCCAAGTGCAGTTGAATATTATCAAGTTTATATTCTCAAGGTACTGAATGCATGTATCACTTCATATTGAAAAATAATAATCAATAAAAAGTTAAAAATAATCTGTTAATAAAATATTTTGCTAATTTTCACCATTTTTAAATATCTGTTTAAGTCAGTTTACATCACTGATCTTCAATGCTATTTGCAATTTAAATACCTTATCAAGCATTGCATATCAAGAGATGGAGAATGTAGAAGCAGCAAAGCAGTATCAAGAGATGCAACTGTGGCTTGAGAAATGCTAAAATCTCCAACTGTCGCAAAACAAAGTTTCAAATATTAGATTTTTTTTTTTTTTTAATCATGCTGTGTTCTATGTAAACTGTACTGAAGTAAGCAAATGCAGTGGATTTAACTGCCACATGATGTTTAGGGATGTTGAACTTTATATTGCTCTTCAAGTGCTGATGTATTGTGGGAAGAAAATAAACAATATTTCACACCATAATTTTCTCAGTCAAGGAGTATTATACATTCAACAAGGACAGCAATAATTTATAAGATGTACCCAAGAACACACTCCATTTTTTATGAGATGTCACACAAGAGATTTAAGAGGGAACAGGTACTTTACTGAACAGGTTTTGCAGGAAGACCAATTCAATTAAGATTTTTTTTATTATTATTTGTCGTTGTAAAGTAATGTCCTTAGGCCTCAGGAAGATCAGGAGATTTTTATTACAAGACTTTCTTACAAGGTAAGGACTGTTTCCTGCTCTGAAGAACTTCTAGCCCAACTGAACAAAGATGGATAAGAACATTTAAGGCCAGTGAACAAAGGAAAAATTTCTCAGTTCCTTAAGCACAACAAATTTGTTAGCACACATTGCACAAAGATTACATGAAAAGGAGATGGATTTCTCCAAGTCTGTTATGTACCACAGTAACAGAACTGTCTTTCCCATCTGTAAGAAGAAATTGCATATAATTAAAAATACAATGCCTCAAAGAACAAAAAAGGGAGAAAAGGAAAAAAAGAAAAGAAGAATCAGAGACACTAACACTAGGTCTCAGCAAAAAGGGAATTACTATTACTACGACCTAGAATCATTCCAGGAGCCTGATTCCCCTGGCATTGACTTCAGCGAGATAAATCCCTTTCTATTCAGCGCTCTAGTATGGAGAGATGGGTGTATGCACGCAAAGGAGTCTGTGTAGAGTAAATCAATCTGTCAGGCAGTATCAAAGTACGTATTTAAGAATTCATGGGCTTTTCATGATCGGAGTTATATAACACAGACTACATTTCAACTCCTCAAGTGGCTCAAATGTGACTCGAGTTTTAACTAGCTGTAGAGTTTTCTAGCCCATCCTTCAACACACAAAAGTAATTACAAAGTCTTTTCACCAACCAAATCTTTACACCACATTAAAAAGTCTATTAAAATAAATGAGAAACAGCAACCTCAAAAAAAAAAAAAAAAAAAAAAGCACAAGTAGATATCATACTTCGTTCTTTGAAAAGCTTTTAATTATATTCTAGTTCTTGAAGTACAGGCTGAACACTGGAATAAAATCTTAAACTAATGACAACTATCTCATCCTTTCCTTGGAAACTGAGTTATGCATAGGGTTTGAACATTACAGATTCATAAGCATATTTGTCTCCGAGTTGATGGTAGCACTTCCAAGTGAGATACCAAAAAGTACTAATACCTTCTGCTGCTTCTCCACCACAGACCAGATCAGACACCAAAATCCTCTTTGAATGTTACTCTGACACCAAGAGCACCTCCAAGATATGCAGACTCTGTATGATTAAGAATCAAATTTACTTGAGTGGCAGAGACCTGTATGCCTCTATTGTCCTTCAACAGCTTCTGCAGAGTTATCTGGTGAAGAAGAGTCCCAACAGCTACAAGCTGATAGGATGTGCATTAAGATCTCAGGTAAATAATTAAAAAGCAGCATGTAACAGGTAGATAAGAGAAGTAGAAGTAGAAAACCCTTAGAATATAATCTTTCATAAGTGTGCCATTCCTGAATGAGATCTAATTAAAATCCATGTAATCTATAAATCAAAGTTATGATCCTTCAACTACAATCAGACCTTTAACTACTTCTGTGACTAGTCTGTAGAAACATAGTTTCCAGAATGAAATACTCAGTGGAGAATTTTATATACTGCCTCTCTACACAGGACTTCATTTCAGTTAAACCTGTAATATTAATATGAACATATACAGATCAAAGCTCCCCATTACTTTTACTATTAGGGTGAGAAGTTTTCTGCCTCTGTTTAAAAAAAAAAAAATAAATTACAGTACTTATGCTTCAGTATTGATTTTGTATGCTTTGTTAAAAACAGAAGTTGAATTTACTTGTAAGCATGTCCTTAAAATAATTAAACTTGGATGTATTCATAATCCAGCTACAAATAACTGATCTGTGAACTATTCAAGACTTAATTTCCTCTTGATGTAGACTGCGTATGTCTCCAAAACCACAAGTCTCTTGTCTAACATGGAAAAAAGAACAAAACTTTCTCTTCATGAAAGGCAGTAACATAGAAGAGGATATTCCCTTTTTAGCTAAGCTTCAAGGTGTTTCTGATCTTTTTGTTTCGATACTTATACTATTTTTAACTCAGCAGCAAAGACAATTTTTATTACCTTACTCATTCCAATTAATACTTCCCTAAACAGAGCAATGCTCAGACACTCTTGGAAAACTTTTACATGCATTTCATCAAATATATATAGGTAACTACTTGAGCATTTGATTCTACCCCAGGAGCAACATGAACATAATTGCACTACAGTAAGTGCCAGCAATTTCATCTGCCAGTAGACTACAACAAAAAAATAAAATTTTCCAATCTGCATGAAATTACATACCTTCCCAAAACATTGTGGCTCCTGGCACAAGCTTTGCACCTCCTCTCTCTCTCTCCACCCAAAAATGCAAGTTAATCAATTCCACACCCTCCAACCTGAAGTTCTTCCTAGAGCTCCATTGCTCACAAATTAACTCCTTCACAAACAACCCCACAAGAGCCCATTCTGCAGTCTCTGCTCTTTCACAGACACCCACACACATCTCCTCTCCATCAGCCCCAGGATGCTCCCTCTTTACCTGGCAAGTTTCAAGAGCACTTTACATCCCCCAGCTTCAACACAGGGCAGGAGGGAGAGAGGGTCATATGGACTAGACAGTGATAAAGTCAACAAAGTAATTAGCTGTTTAGTCAACTCCACTAACACAGGGTTGAGTAATTAATTCCTTACCTAAACCTTTGTGCATACTGAGAGAAAACCACCTCTAACCAGCAGCTGGCATCCTGCTCAGCCTTCCACCTAGTAAGTACAGTAATAGAAAGGCCAAGTGTCAGCCAGGGGGGTTGCTTTACACCCCATTTAAGGTGTTAATAAAGGTAGGCAGGCTGCAAACTCTATCAATTTATTATCCCAAGTTCATTATCAACTTTCTTCTGACCTTCCTATATGTCAAATTCAGAAGCCTAGCTTATAATCTACACTGCTATTTGCAAAATACTAAAAGGAAAATCAAGGGGTGATTTCTTTCTGAGCAGGGAGGTGAGCATGTGAAGTCTACTTGAATTTCTAGATAGTGTCTGCCTTCCAGAAAAATCTGAATTCATTAGGTACTTCCCCAGTCAGTCTGAAAATTCCTTGCATGCTTGGAAATTTAATCACACAAGTATGTGATGATTTGATGATACTGGCATTTCTGTATTTGCAAACTGGTACAGCATTTTATGCTGCCAGATACTCTCCCTGCATAGCCACTCCTGGGCTATCCTGAGCACACTGTGAAGCAGGGCATCTTCCCTAAGCAGCCAGAGGTGAGTGATGCTACCTACCCTAAGGGAAAGCACACAGGGAGAAGTCTGGCTTTAGCCTATTACTTTGGGCATGTAGCATCTGTGAAATGAGGGAGAGCTAGGCTTTGCTTCTTGGACCAGCTTGAGGTTTTTATACAATAATGTAATGTAAAACACACAGAAATTCCAGAGAGCAGTGACTATAACCTTAATTCATACAGAAGTGAAGGGCTCTGCACAGTGACTTCAAGGTTACTGACAATTAGATGTCTTTACCTTGTTACTTTTCATCGGTTCCTTAAAAGTCCATAGATCTCTATAGTTTCAAATGCATCCTTATTAAAATGCATAAGGTGGTTGCTGGCACACTACTATTCACTGAAAGGATTGGGACGACTGGATGCCAAATGCATTTCTTTAACATTTGCTATTGTTTTCCTCTATTTTCAGTGAAGGTGGTTGGCACTTAATCTGATTGAATAAGTCTCTCAAGGTGCTGAAAAACCCCATGCAGTCAAAGGAGAGTAATGAGTATTTAAATGAGGCAGGCTAGATCCTCTAGATCTTCAGAAGTGCTTCTGTTGAATACATAGGGGAAAAAACAAAATTATAGTAGGCAGAACTGGACTGCTCACTACGGAATCAGGCATTTATGCTCCTTATGAAGCAGCTGGTTATTTAAAACATCAGACTGGATTCTGAATTGCATTAGGTTAATAGGCTCATCAATGACTCATTTAAAAGAATGAAACTTCAAAATGAAAATAAAGTATAATTATTTTGAATTATCTCTTAAGGTAAGCAAGTACCAAAATGTAAAAAATCTGAATACAGAGTGATTTATTGTAATAAAAAAATAGTCTTCACATGAGATCTGTCAGGCTCTTTTGGCAAGTAAGATATCTAAAATGAAATCATTATACAGGAAAATGGAATCATTGTATCTGCTAACCGATGAAAATCATTCAAACATTGCATAAATTAATCATTACTTTAGTGCTGAAGGCAGCTTTTTTTTATGCATCACAGGAACAGGGTTTTACTGATTAATTGTCAGACGAGACAGAAAACATTTCCTGCCTGAGACAATCTGGAAAAAACTAAAAGTCATTTTATTAAGACCTTTATATTAATGAAACAGGAAAAGGTATGTATGTGACAAACAAAAATATCCTTCTGGCCTAGGGAGAAAAATGTCTAAGGGTAAATTAGATGCTATGATGCCTGGGGTTAAAAAGAAATTTCTTCTCTAAGGCTTGTAGTTGTAGAACTTGTGTACTGAGGGAGCGCAACAAGTTTTTGTGAAGTATTTGGAATGGTTGTTTCAAGACACTGAATGAGATGAATGGTTGAGCTGACGCACTGTGGCAGTGGTTGTCAATCTTGGAGTTGTGAATGAGTAGTTTCAGTCACTGTCCTGCCTCCAAAATGCTACATAGGAGGGAGGTCTGGCTACAGAAAAGTTTTGTGTACATGTGTGTGAAGAGAGAGAAGAGGATGAAGAGGAGATATTCTGATAGGCAATCAGTGGAAAACTATTATACTAATGATAAAGAAACCAGCTGATTTTATCAGCTACCCAGATTCTGCCCAGCTGCCTGGATAGTTTGCCATTCCTGATGGCCTCATTTACTTCAGGCATCCTAGGACAGACCCAGCTGAGAAGGGAGTAGAAAAGGGAAGGATGGTCCAGTAGTCCTGCAGGTCTGCAGGGAAGGGCATGCCATGTGCCAGTATGAGAACTGGAATTGGTACAAGGCAGAGAAAGCAAAGCACCTGTTAAGTCTGACCTTGCTGGCAACATGGACCAGGTGGGTGGATGAGTCTGACAGCGAGCTTTGTCTAAGCTGAATGTAGCAGCTTTCCATCTGCAGTAGTGCCTTCACATTCACAAATTTTCTAGGCACCTTGTGGAAAATGATGCACTCAGGAGTTTGTGTGCTATAAAATGAATTCTATCAGCACACAAAAAAAGCTATTAGTTTAGTTATGAGTATTAGTGTTCCTCCTCTCCGTTTTATTTAAGGTACTGTGTATATTTTGGTCCTTTGGGCATGGTTCTTGGGTTCCCCTCCATAGTCAGTTCCTTCAGATCCTCACTGGGCTCTCTGAGGGCACAAGCACATCAAACCAGACTGCCCAGAGTTTTGCTCCTGCGGAGAGAATGAGCTAGCTGATTTAAAGACAATGCCAAAATCTCTACTGAGAGCAGTCTCTAAAGTGCTGATACATGAATGCAGATATATGGGGGGTAACCACACAGCAGCTCCAGGCAGTCCATCATGCAACATGGTTATAGCCCTGCAGCTCCCTGCAGCACACCACGCTGAGCCTCGCAGCCATCTTTAGAGCCTGCATCTACCAAAGCTATTGGCAATGCTGCTTTTCACAGCAATGAGTGAACGATCAAAGCCCAGCACAGCGAGAGAGAAGAGTGGATAAATTTTAAAAAGAAATAGAAAAACTGGCAGGGGGGTTATTAGCAGGTGTGGTAATTTATTCTCCTTCTAAC
The DNA here is from genome assembly GCF_003259725.1 of Athene cunicularia. NCBI lineage: Eukaryota > Metazoa > Chordata > Aves > Strigiformes > Strigidae > Athene > Athene cunicularia. The sequence goes on from NW_020799092.1 coordinate 70,875,678, forward strand.
TCTGTTTTTAAAATGGATTAGATTTCCAACTGATGATATTCCTTTAACGTAAATTGGCAAAATAGACCACCAGCTGTGGGAAAAGAATGTACAAATAGAAAACATCTATAATATTTATAAAGATATTTTTGTATTTAAGGACCAGCAAAATAATATGACAAAATATAAACAGTATGTGAATCTATTAACATAAAACATTCAGCTCCTTCTACAAGTCTGTGCTGGGCTGCACCCTGCCTGTGCTGAGAGCTGCCTTGTTGGTCAGGCAGATGCCCTTTCCCCTGGGAGACGCATAAGCGAGTGGAGGCTGCAGAAGGCACCTCTCCTACTTCCCAGGAGGTGTTCACCCACTTATGGTAGCCAATAAAAGGCAAGTACTGTCATGCCACACCTATTTCCTTACAATGGCAGAAGTAGGTTCTGCTCAATTGTTCCACAAAAATAAATTTGGAAGTGGTTAGACTCCAGACTCTGCTCTCCCCACGGATGGAGGCATCCCACTGCTGGATCAAATGACAGAGATTAGCTCTTGCCATGGGGTAGGAGTTAATATAACCTTCTTGTACACTAACACCTAATTTGTGGTGACTTCTCACTCAGCCTCAGGTGTTCAAAGTTGCCTTTTTGAGCTTCCAGTTTTCCCCATTCAGTTTCCTGCAGCTTAGACACCCAGCTCTCACTGCAGCACTTTCGGTGGGTCATTATGTCTACAGCAACCACTGACATACCAGCTTGTAGATGTGTCCTTTATAAACCCTAGCCCTAACTCCATTCCATAACGACTTTCTGAAATATATAACGTTTTCATTGAACTATTTTAATGTGTTTGTGCCCTTCATGTAAATAAAGTATTTTTCTGTTCCTTTTCTCTATGGAACAAATTAGATTTTTTATCATCTCATTACAACATCTGTTCAACAGAGTCAGGTCCAATACAGTTCTGAGGTCAGTTCCTGCAGTCTGAAAAAACAGAAAAAAGTTATTATCCTAATTTAGCAGTGATAAAGCGCTGAGGCCAGCAGTTCACATGCAGAATTCCCTGACGTGGTCAAAATTCTTTGATTTTGGATAGTTCCAGAGCCAAGGAACAATGTCACTCTGTAGAGAGGAATACAAACGGCGTGGAAATAATTTGCGTTTGGCAGACTTGTACTAACAGAAAGGCAACTGAGGGGCTTAATGCAGGATCAGTATCACCTACAACCTTAAGATACCATTTAGGCTCCTACCTTGCAAATAATTATATATGTTCTGAACTTTAATTATGCAGCTGTTAAAAGAGCCACATAAGCAATCCACTGTAAACCTGATAACATCCAATACCAAAATAATGATGTAAGAATGAAGCTACATATTCATGAGCACCATCTACTGGCATATTCTCTATTAGCTCATAATTTGCTTATAAGTAAACATCACACAGAATCACAGAAGGGTTGAGGCTGGCAGGGACCTCTGGAGGTCATCTTGTCCAAACCCCCTGCTCAACCAGGGTCACCTAGACCAGACTGCCCAGGACTATGTCCAGATGGCTTTTGAGTATCTCCAAGGATGAGAGATATCTCAAAAGATATTTTGTGAAGATCTCTCAAAAGATCACGTGTATACCAATATCAATGCACCACATGGGATTATTCATTTCTTTACAGTTAAATATATATATATATATATATATATGCATGCACAAATTTCAAGTAGGGTATATAGTATTGTGACCTTTTGCTCAGCTCCTTTATGCTAACTGAATAAAGTCATGAGGTAGAGATTCAGATCCAGAGTAAGAATCTGGATTTAGGTATTTACATATAACCTGGTCCCTGAGTTTAATTGCCTAAAAGTTTTCTAGCAATAGTTGGGATGTTTTGGCATATCCTTTTTGTCCTCCCAAGAGCACAGGAGCTCCATTGCTCCTGTTCTATGACATGGTCTATGATCCTACTCTCCTGGATGTGCTGTGCCACAGATTACTACATCTTGCATGGCACCAGGGGTCTATGTGTAGGCAAATTTTTGAGTACTCAAGGTAGAATTTCGGTTCATGAAGAAGAATTTCTCTTTAATAAGATCAGAAACAGCAGAAGCACTAGTTTTAACTTTCAGAAACATCTCCACAGGCCAGAACGTTCCTGCCTCAGAAAAGTAGTGATAAACAACACTGAAAAAAAAATTTTCAAGGTGAAACCAATGTACAGAAAAAAAATTGATCCATTAAAGCCAATGGCAAAAAAAAAAAAATTCCCTTTGAGTTAAATAATGCAGGGTTTTTTGGTCAAAGTGTTTGCAGTCCCACATTATAAGCATGCATTGAGATTTTAGGGCAAACTGAAGTGTATTTACACCATATGTCTTATGGAAGTGGCCTAAATTTACCCAGATTACATCATTTCAAAGTCTTAACAGTCTGAAAATAATGCAGTTCTTTGTGTTTGAATGTTGAAGGGCATTAGCGCATACAATTATAACTTTGACCATTCAGCAGTATGCTGAGGCAAGCAGCTGTTCTTTAGACCAGTGCTACCTTCGCTTACTACAAGCAGAATAACTCCCCTGACTCCACAGAAGTTATGCTGACACAATTATAGGCACTTTTTGGCACATGTGGTTATCTAAAACATTTTCTTGTGTTTTTAAGAGCTAATATCTCAACAAAATCAGAGCTATGCACTATTTAAAATACTGGACTAACATATATTAAAAATTTCTTGCCTTTCTACATACTATCTTCATATGTTACAATTCCTACAGCTTGCGCGATTTTACCAAACTACAGCATGGGTTCATCCCAAATAGGTATGAATTTCAACTAGGATACGAGTATGCACTACTATGTTTCATACTGGTTTATATGGAACCTTATTAATTCATTAAAACAATCTGGTTAATGTATTTATGTTTTTATAAAACCTTTAATCAAATAAATTAATACCACATAATAAATAATACCATTGCAATCTAATTTCTGGTCAAAATTCTCTAGAACGTACAAATCAAATACAGCCAAGTGGTTACAAGTTATGAGCAACTTGGGGAAAGACATTTATCCATCTCTCAAGTCCTCAGTTTTGTACATTTTTTTTATGAATTGTATTTTCAGTCCATTGTGTTCTACTGTAACAAATGACAAAGAAAGTTGAGGACAATCTAAAAATAAACACAGGCTTTCTTCTGTGTTTGAAAACTCTTTATGGAAAGGCAAATTATCCTTTCCTGGAAATCTGCTATTATTTTGCCCAAAAGCAGAATGATAATTTAAAATAATATCCTGCTGAGAAGAAAACACATCTCAGAAAGAATAGATTTGCTAGTTTAATTAATGCATGATTATACTGGCTTCTTAAAAATCAAGATTAAGCATATATCTGAGCCTTTTTGTGCATTTTGAATTTAGATACTTATCATTTTTTTATACATATGGAAACTGCCTTCAACAAAGGTTTTGCTTTATAGTTTCACAGTGGAAAACCATGAGAGGTTTTGTTTGTTTGTTTGTTTGTTTGTTTGTTTTAAATCTGCAGTAGAAGCTATATTATTTCCAAGTGCATCACCTCATAACTGGACATGGCAGCAGTGTTCTCCCCATAAGAAAGATGATAAGCACCATAATGGATATGATACTGCATGAGCAAGTGTGGAAAAGCCGGGTGGCTCTTCTTATCTGAAAGTCAGGAAACTGAACAAAGATGAAGTTTCCGAAGAGAAGAGCCGTTCATCATTTTAAGCCAACTTTAAGCTTTGATTCCTATATTTATACAGTTCATTACTTTTTCACAAGAACCAAAATGTTCCTGTTCCACAGCTGAATCAAGCTTTTGAGAATTTAACAGCATATGTATTAATCATTGCATTCCCTTCATTTTTTAAAAGAGAATATGTAATACAAAGGAAGACAACAAGTTTTATTCTCCAAGAAAAAGCAACAGCTCAGCTTCACAACATTAACTTTGACAAATATTTAAGAAACCATAACTTACCGGGTCCAAAAAAGGAAATAGCTCATATTTAAATTAATTCATTTTCTCAGCTATTCTCATTAATCTCTTCTCACGTAGCCTCATATTTTAAACATAAAAGAATTTCGTCCTTCCATTTCCTATGCTATTTTAGCTTCATGCTTTCTCAGAACAGCTGTGTCCAACCTCATATTTATGCAAACATTTTCTTCACACTATTTCCTAGATACATTTCTGTTAGTTTACGGAAATTTGTGTTGTTAGACGTAGAAAGTGCACTTTTTGAAAGCACTAGTGAGAGTCAGGATCTTGGGTTTCATTGAATCACAACTGCAGATAAGATTTCACCTTCTTAGGTCCCTTCAAATCCAGGGACCTAATAAAACCGTTTTACAGAACAAGAGCAAACCTGTTCTCCTCTACAATGTCACTTAATCTGCAAGTTATTAATTTTAACTTCTGATGGATTTAATATGATAATCAGAATTTCCTTGCTACAACACTTATTGTATAAGAAATGGAATCTTTTCAGTCTAGAAATTAGACCTTCTAGATAGGTTTCTATTTCTGTGTATGCCACTGCTTTGCTGCACTGTTTCCTTAAATTCTCTGTGTCTCAATGTACTCAATTTAAAAATAAATATTAAAAAATTAATTATAAAAAATACTTTCTTCGAAGTTTTTTGATATATTTGTAAAAAATTTTGAGCACCCAGACAGAATAAAGCAGTCTATCGTTCTGCAGATGTTTAACCTGAAGTAATATCACACAGTCTTTCAATAATAAAAATCTTTTTCAAAATTAACTCTTGGTGTTTTCCTCTCTTTGAAATTATTTTGTTCTTTGCAAATATTATATTTTATGGTCCCTCAGAACCACTTAGCCTAAGGAAAAACAAGGACATTTTTCTTTTTGCACAAAATCTATGGATTTGATCATGAAAAAAGTGTTTCTCCTAGCACTATATGCAAATCTGAAAAATCTATAAAATTAATCATGCCTTGCAGAAGTTGGAGAAAATCTGAGCTCCTAGAAAGCATATTCTTTCAATAAGAAAAGTGTCCAGTGTGACAGAATTGCACAATCAGTGCAGGGATGAGGGTGGCACGCACCTCTGGAGACCGTCTAGCCAAGCCCCCTGCTCAGAGAAGGGTTATCCAAAGCAGGTTACTCAGGGCTGTGTCCAGGTGCGTTTTGCATATCTCCAGGGATGGATACTCCACCGCCTCCCTGGGCAACCTGTCCTGGTGTTTGTTTTCCCTAACAGTAGAAGTGTTTTTTCATATGTTTACATGGAATTTCCTGTGTTTCAGTCTGTACCCATTGCCTCTTGTCCTGTCACTGGGCACCACTGGGAAGAGTCTAGATCTGTGTTCTCTACACCCTCCCTTCACGCATTGCTAAGAGCCACCTGACCCTTCTCTTCTCCAGGCTGAACAGTCCCAGCTCCCTTAACCTCTCCTCATCTAAGAGATTCCACATTCTTCTGTGCTTCAGTGGCCCTTCCCTTGCCTTGCTATAGTCAGTCCATGTTTTTCTTGTACTGGGTAGCCCAGCTCTGGTCAGGGCATGTGCCAATATTATGTGCTTGTTCCCAAAAAAAGCAGATGTTCTTAAGTGGTTTGAAATAGTATGGTTATACCTTCATTTATACTCTTCAAATGAATTTTCATTAAATGCTTTATCTTTCACCACCCTTTTACAGATGAAACACCTTGTAAAAATCAATGAGTGTTTAAGGGGTGGATCAATGGTATAATATGGCATTTAGTCTTTATGTGAGAACAAACTGCTCTAATTGGCTGCTCGTTTAGTCTTAGAATCTCTTCCTGGCAGGCTGGGTTAATGCAGACTTTCTGTCCTTTATATTTGTACATTATATTCTTTGACTTTTTGAAGAGTTTTTTTCTGTACTGCCTCCTCAGTTTTCTAATCTAATTCAACTACACTTCAAGGCAATAATGAAAACTATTATTGTGGATTTAATATTTCACACCTTATCTTAAAATTCTTCTATATGGAAAATTTAGATGGAGTCAATGGATATTGTGGGATCAGACTCATAGCAGGCTATTTAACCTTGTGGTAAGGAAAATATTGCTAGGAAAGGATTTAGGCAAGACAGAACTTGCAAGCTAAAAAATATTTAACTCAAAATGTAAAAAAGAATGAGCAATAACAACAAAAGACCTTCTAAAAGTCCCTAACCACATTCTCAACAATGATGGTTAACCCATTAGACAAATGACACAAATTTCAATCAGTTTAGACTAAACATTTCTTAGATTAACTTTTATTCTGCTCTATGCTCCTCATATATAATACTACATTGGTCCCACAGACAATCAACTGGTAAATACTTTCTTTCATGCAAACATTCTTCCTTCTAAACAAAGCTCAATTTCTCTACCAATTTAGTGGTGAAAACACCAATACTAAGAATAGTTTACATTTCTTTGAAGAATCTTAGGAAAATCAGACACATTTTAAAAAAATACTTCCAAATGACTGCTCACTAAAAATCAAAGGCCAGATTGTTCTTGTTTTCTGACTGGTACAGGAGGTATAATGAGGCCATAAAACTAGCAGAAGATCCTAAATAAAGCTAGACAGCGAGTCCCAATTCCACAAATCCATGGGAATTCTTCAGGCAGACAATGATCTGTGTGTCATCTCAAGCTAGAGAAAAATCCTAAAATTACTTGCACAGAGTCTGGTCTCTTATCGAAAGTATATCTCCTGCATAGCCCAAGGGTATGGATAGGTAAATATTTCCTGTGAATGAAATTAGCACCTCCCTGATAGAACTGATTAAATCCTCTTGCAGCCAGCTGGAAATTTATTAAAAGTTATCTACGTCAACTATGGATGCACCTATATTTATTTACTGTAGACTCATATAGGAAAAAAGATTAAAACCAACAATTTTACAATCATATTAAGTATGTGATAGGAAATAATTAATGGAAAACACAAATACTTGTGAAAAGAGTATATCAGGAGAAAGTTGTGATTAGCTTCATAAGCAGCTAGTAGATATAGCTGCTTAACTCTGTGAATGCACGGTAGCATGCTGGGAAATCCTAAGGATTTGAACGAGGACAACATAGCAGCTAAGCAGACATTTGTCAAGGAACCAGTGTTTCCAGTAAAAGTTGTTCAGTTTATTTCTTTTCTTCCCTCAGGCAGTGGAGTTTTGAGTGTGAAGCCAAAGGATCCTTAACAGGTCTCTGATTGAATCAGCAACATTTTCCTTAACTAAGAACAGGTGCCACATGTTACCTTCTGTGAAGCATGCCAGAGTATTGGGCAAACACTGGGCATATGCTTCATAAATAAGCAATAGGCATATAGCAAATATATTTGCAATATGCTGTAGTCACCAGGTACTGAGGATATAATGAGATTTCATGATAAAAGTGTTTTGACAGGGCAGAAAAATAAAAGTATTACAATTTTAAGCTTGAAAATAAAAATAAATCAAATATGACATAATGGAAAATTTTATACAGTTTGGGAATTGATGTAGCACGCAGCAGAAATTCTTTAAAAAAGACCCCTGCAAATCTCAGGATACCAAACGATGCAGGTATAAACAACTGCAAGTTTGTTTGAATTTGGGTTTCAAATGCTACTAAACACCCAGCACCACTATCAAGGCAGATAATTCAAGACAATTATGAGCACCCTAGAGTTCAGCTATTTAAATTTGTTTACTTTAAAATTCTTCCTGTTATTATCAATATCTATCTGCAAAAAGACAGCTACAGCAGGCTATGAAACAGTTGGATAGATTTTTCTTCAGCTTAGTGCTCAACACCAAGCATCTTTTTTTAAAACGTGTATAGGTAACACTCAAAAGATTTACCTCAGATCTCCAGAAAACATATAAGTGTACAAGGATGAACTACAAAAAACACTTTCTTTCAATATCCTTTCCAGTTTCTATGACTGGAAATCACTTTAGAGATTGAAGTAAAAAGAGATATGAAATCATACAATATTTGGAAGTCTACTTTTTAAACTAGGATTAAGAAAGGAAAAGCCAGAAAAAAAACCAATTGACTTGTGATATACAGCGGGCCATACAACATAATCAAATGGTCCTCATTAGGTCTAAAACTTTTATCATTGTTAGTAAAAAGATAATTCTTGACTTGTCTCAAGCATTCTTCCTAAATGTAAAGTATTCACTTGGGCAATGCATCATCTCTTAAATCTCCCACTGAAATTGTCTATGCCTTTTTAAGCAAATTTTGATTGTGTCCACACTTTTCCTCCTGTAACCAGCAAGATGAATGAGCTAGAGAACCAAGACTGCCTCTTATGATGGAAACTGCTCTAGACCCACACAGAGATAAGATCACACACAAGCAAAGCTTGTTTACAGCAAGAGGTATGCACCCATATCCAACACCAAATAAGCAGAGAGTGAAAGGCAAAGTCAACAGTCTGAACTTTAATGGGACATAGTCATAAAAAATGCTGCAGGTGGCAAATGGTCTTGGAGCAAGAATGGAAAATAACCGAATAGGGTTGGCAGGCAACTAGACTGCACAATCAGACAAGGGTCAAAAGATCAGGAATAAGTAAGATAAGCTGAATCAATCAGCATGTCTGACCCAAGACAGTCAGAAGTATGTTTAAGAACAGCACAGACAGAGCGGTGGGCATCCACTCAACCAAACGAAAGACGTGTTGGGCAGAAGCAAAAAGTAACATGCACTAGGAAAAACACAAAGGACTATTAGGCCACCAACCTGAAACGGGAGATGAAGACTTCATTCCTAGAGCAGGCTATTGACTGTGGTCACACAGAATCAGCTTATTTTCACAAACAGAACAACAACTGGTATGATTGCTAACAGGGAGGAAGTAGTAACCTGTGTGAAAGCTGACAGAGGAAACTCAGGCAAAGAAATCATAAAAGCTATGAAAAGGTGCTACAAAGTCCCAGTTGCTCACCAGATGAAAACAATGTTAGTGGAAACTGCAGCCTCTCTGTAAATAGCATCACTTAACTAAACACAGTTTGCCCTTGCAGACACAGAAAGTGCTCACGTTGTTACCAAGCATGCTTACACAGCCAAACTACAACTTCCTTGGGTTTAAAAACACAGACAAACAAAACTCCATCAACAGCATTTTTTTTTTCCACATGATAAATGGTGTATAGGAAGGTAAACTCAATAGTAACACAGATGTCAAAGAAAACACTGCACTTCCTGATTATACCCGTATTTATGAGTTTAGGTTGAAATAATACCTTTAATTAAAATGATTAAAACCTCAAATCAGGGTTGTGGTGTTGCATAAATGAACATCATCATTACCATTACTGTTATTGGAGAGCTGCCAATATTTAAAAGTGTCTGAAGTCTTAAGATCTTTTTTTTTTTTTTAACTTGAGAATTAGTCTACTTAGACTGCACAGAGCTAAAATCCAAAGCATTCAGAGTAGCACATCCTTAAAAACTGTTACAACAGACCTCAATATTTAAATTATCACTTGCAGTGTTGAGCAATTAAAACTGCCATGTATTTCAATTTCAGCTGCCTGTGAGTCACAAGAGCACCGTCACAAGGTGTACTGCGTTTGCCAAAATGAATTCAAATCTTTATTCGTGCCAGGTAAGTCTCCACTAGACACCAATGGAGTAGGATTTCCTCACCTACACCTTTCTATGCTCTAGTCTTTTATTTTTCAGGTACGTTCTTATTACCCAAGACCTTTCTGTTAGACAACACAGTTATCAACAACACTGCAGTCTCACTGCAGTTCTCTTCAATATATTGGTACAGACAGGTATTAGCTTAGCACCTGGCTTACAGGGGAATTGATGAGAACCTGGTATCAGTGTTGCTTAGAGAACTCCAACTGACTCAGCTGAATGCGGGATTTTAACTAAGGTATCTAAATGGCTCCCCATTTATGAAGTTCTTACAGTTAAGAAAATCATCTGGATGAAGTGTATCACATGTCCTCAAATGAGTCACTGAGAACCATCCTGTTTACTGTTTACAAAGGAACCAGTAAGAGCTGCAATAGCTGCTCAAGAGCTGCATGAACTAATTAATACTCCCTATGCCTTTGGGATGGAGATTGTTCCCCCCTTTCATTCCAGCACTGAAAACCACAAATACAATCTATGTGACAGCTAGTAATGTGAAGAATGATTCAAATAAGACTTTATGGACAGAGAAGATTCTAGAAAACTAGATTTACAAACCATTGCTTATTTTTTACATTTTAGAGACAGTAACAAAGTCAGGAAAAAACAGTCGTTTTGGTCATGGGTTTCCAATGGTAGTTCAGATGTACAAATACAAAATCAAAGTGTCATTTAAATGTATTATTGTCCTCTGAGAACCACACCGGTGGTTATTAAGCTGCCCATGGAGAGAGTTTATACACATGGGAGAGTTTACAGACAGGGACTTTCTTCTCTTTATTGGTGTCTACAGCTTCATGCAATCACTTGATAGAACATTGAAATCTTCTTAGTAAAGTGGTTAAGATTTATATTATTCTTGTGATCTCAAATACTATTCAAACCAGAGAATTTTAAAAGGTCAAATGAAAAAACTTGGTATTTATTAGCAAAATATATAGGAATAATCTTCACACTTCTGGTGAAAAAAAAAATCAGCATAACGTTCGGAGGAACTGTTTGATACAGTTTTGTAAACTATATGAGGAAAAATAAGTTGTAGTTATGCTGTGGAGTTGAGGCATTCAGTTTCTCAGTCTGTAGCTGTTTGCAGTCAAGGCAGTTTATGCTGACTTTGTCATCTGTGATATAGTTGCTCTTTCATTCACTGAACAGAAGACACTTGTCCTGTATGAAGAAGAGCAGGTATAAATATTCTTAGTCATAGTTACTGTTAGAGAAAATATGGAAAAGAAAAAAGCAACATGAAATACATGGTATTTAAAAAACAGTTTTCTGGTTCAGTGAGATGCACAGTAGGGACTGGATTCAGCCCACAGATGAACACATCTAAATTTAGACATCTACATGTGAACTAAGGCCATGGTTTACTTACATGTGCTACAGTAAGTCAGTTGACTACCACTCTGGCAGGCATGAGCCATACCTGTGAGCCCACACAGTATCTCAGATGTTTCAGATACCCCAAAGCAACTCAATGGCTCTAGATACCTATGTGTGGTCAACTGAAACAAGTTCTATGTGTTTACTGTTATGTCATAGGCAAGAGATCTAATCAAGATAGTCAGTGGAGAGCTAGATGGAATCTTCCTAGTGAGCTGAATAACAGTCCATAGGCTTCACCAGATGGGACTTGGTTGCTTTAAGCATTAGCTCTGAATGCTCTTAAAGATATCCTGCCTGGCAGATATGACTGAGGGACTATGTTCTGGACAGCAACTGGAAGCCATATGCTATATTCTGTCACTTCCAGCTGCATTGTGAACTTACTTGTAGTCACCTGAATCAAGCCTTACTGACCAAACCTCCAATTTCTATAATAGGAGACTATGGATATAGTTCATATCTGCATGTGACACCTAGAGTCAGCTGTTTACCCTCCACAGAACCCCACCACAAGGTAAGCACAGGTATCTCATGTCATCTTCCTGGATAGTCTTCCTACCTCCAGCTTTCAGCCTAAAAAGATTCATGAAGGTCTTGGGTGATATCTGCTAGCCCCGAGATACCCCAGAGCATCTCAAATAACATTAGGCCCATATGGCTAGGTATACGGATCATTCACTGTGTTTCTAACACTAGAGAAATGAAGACGTAAGTTTTGCTTAATGACTCCAGTTTTCAAGTGCCACTTACTAAGATCTGAGTGGAAAAAAAAAATCCTTAATGATGTTATCAGGCAAGTTAGTACCAGAAGCATATTTTGCCAAATTTGGTAATGTGCCAACTTGCTATCAAATAACTTATTTGTCTAACAAATCATATGTTGCACTGGAGGGTTGGTAGATATATTCCATGGTTGAAGTCTTGCTCCACAGGTTGTTTTCCATAAACTGAATGCAGGATTTCTGGATCTAAACTGTTGCCTGAGGTAAAGATTTGTGCTTTGATTAGCAGACGATGGTGGCAGGCTCCTAGGAGTATATATATTGTTCTCTGATTCCTAAACTGTGTTCTCCCAACCACCAACACCCCCCAATTCTGTGATAACTGGATTGTGGCTGAGCCGTGCAACTGTATTTCTTGTGTAATGCTAAGAGTGCAGATGGAGAAATTAAGACAATTGCCAACAGTCTGCAAGCCCCAAAATCTGGAGAGTCATTAGTCATGCCAGTAAGTTCCAGAGAACCAATCTGCACTGGTTTAAGTTAGATGGCATTGTTTTGCTTACTGGTAATTTCTGTGATATCCAAAATGGCAGAAGTTACAACAAGATAAGTTCCCTGCTTGTGGTATAATTCCATTAAAATAATGGCTATAGAGTATTTGGCCAAAAATATTATTTTAGCATTTATCATTCCCATTTCTGAAATCTTATGACATTTTTTTTTTCATTTCATACCAACTTCTGAAAAATCAGGATTGTGTAATAGAAGGTAGAAAATTCTGATGTGAGTACATGAAAATCTGTGATTTTAGTATATATGCCAACTTTGTGGACTTACAGTAAATCTTCCACAGTGGAAAAGAAATGGAGCTCTCAAAACCAGGCATGAAAAGTGCGATCAAACAAATGAAATAAGACACAGACACGTTTCTCAAATATGGCTCTTGTTTTGTCTCTGCAGCTTATGCTCTATACATCATGAAATACTGTAACTATAAAAGAAACTTAGAGAGGGGTTGTATGTTTGCTTTAGCACGATTTAAAAAAAATTACTCCCAACACCTCAGTTACACAATATTATTCAGTCAGGGAATTGTTCTCTTCTGTCTAGGCTCTGGTTCAACTCTGACAAAACAAACATCCAAGCTTTAAAATTTATTAATTTTATTTTCTATTGCTTTGAAGAAAGAAAAAGTGAAGAATGGAAGAACACAAAAAATAACAGCACAATGTATGATGCAACACAATAACTAAACAGTGTTAAATGTCACTAGTATGCTGGAATATTTGTGGCCTTTCATACTCATAAAAAAAAAATGAATCTGCATAAGCAATATTTCCTCTCGCGAACAATACCAATGGGCTTTGATTTAGCAGGGAAATGGTCACAAATGTGACATTAAAGTGGAATTAACTTTTTTTGAACAAGATGCATGTCAAAACCTTCTAGTTCAATACCAGAAGCATATTCCTCTCTTACACAATAAATAATGTAATTTTCTGATGATTCCAATGAGAACTGTTGATCAACCTGAATGTTTACTCCACAATTTCAAAGAATGTCTGAAGGTCATACAGTTGTACACTGCCATAGATTTAATCAAATCAGCTCAAATATCATTAACAGAAAGCCAGGCACAGAGTCAGAGCAACAGATGCACTATAAATTCTTGGGGAACCAATACAAAAGGAATTTACAATGCAAAGGAAAGGTAAAGAGTGGGATTACCTGGGGGGAAATAAGAAACTAATAAATGAAGAAATAAATAGTGTTTATTGCCAAAGGCGTAAGTCTGAAGATCTTAAGCAATAAGTAATTATTCAGAAACAACTGAGAAAATAGGAGATAGTGTAAATCTTTTGTGAATAGGGGAGTTTATTTTGTGGCAGGAGATAAAACGTAAAAACTGAGTGAGATAAGAAGCATTTGGTAGAGTCAGAGGAGCTAACAAATTAACTGAAAGAAAGAATATGGTAAGGAAATGGTGGGGGTCAAAAGTGGCACGGTTGGCATTAGGAGAGATGGGAAAGAAATGAGTGGAAATAGAAGCAAGAGAAGGAAATAAATATTTTAATAAAACTCAGAAATTTTTTACTATGCAAATCTTTTCCCAGAATACAAGACTTCATTTTCATTACATTTTTCAATAAAAAATGTTGACTTTTTGTCACAGAAAACAGAGCTTTCCCTTAAACAGCATTTCCCCACAATTTTATGAGGGTTCTTATGGAAAACTGTTGCTAGCCTCATGATAAATCTATTCTACTATCTTGCCCACAAAGATGTACACATATAAACTTTAAGTCAGCTTAGGTACCAGTAACAGCTGAGAGACTGTGTGATTCAGAGCAGACCATCAAGCCCATCTGAAATACCGTGTGTCATGATGGCTCCACACATCAAGGACTGCATTGCCAGAAATATCTGTACTGATTTAGGATTTACTTGTGTAGGACAGGTCAGGCTCTACACTGTGACTACATTTTGGTTTGAAGTTTGACTTGAGTCATTTGTTCCAGTTTTCTAAGAGCTGGAAAAGCTGCACCATTTATTTGCATCCTGCTGATTGACCTAACCTCCTTCTTTAGCAGGCTTCGTTGGAAGGACTTGAGCTGTCAGAACCATCAGGTCAACTGAGTAAGACACACTAGTGAAACAAGAAAAGGTTGAGCTATGAGATTTTGCAGTCATGAAGAAAGCAAAAGGACAAGCCAGTGGATGAGTGTCCACCAGAGTGAAGGCAAGGACCAGGAGGATCTAAGCCTGGGACAGTGGCTTTAAGGAAACAAAGCTACAGAGCTGGGATGAAGGGAATGGAACGCTCTTTCCAGATCTTGCAAATATTGCCTTTGGAGAAAATGTTCCTAAGAAATCCTTTACAAAAGGATAAAAAATATTCAGATCAACTAGGGATTTATGGAAAATATTAAACTCATTTTACTCAAAACATAATCAGTAGATTGGAACAGTTTTCTGCCAAGCTCCTCCACTGGAACAGCTAATGAATAAGGTACTGTGTTGCAAATCTCTCATCCTCCACAATGTTTTACATCAGGAATCACTGCTAATAAAGTGGGAAGAAATAAAATCTATTTTCAGAGAAGCTATTATCAGAGTAGAATTACTCAGTATAATTTAAATGTTAAAACAAAAACCCAGAAAAGGACTTTAAAATAAAGGAATCTGAGCCAAATGACTCCAACCTGAGACAGCAATTAATCTCAAGAGAGTATGTACTGTCAGTCTCTTGACTACTTCTGCAGCCTGCTTTTACTCTACACTGAGCAGCATAAAAGAAGGAAATTGAAACCTCTGCCTTCTGGGATAAATAGGTCTGGGCAAAACACGTTGCCTCCTAAAGCATTAAGTAACTTCGACATTCAATAAGCACATCAGTAAAATAATACAATTGAAAGAGCCCAACCAATTACTCAGTAGGAAGATGACTTAGTCCATGTTCGGCTCTGGCAGCTTTTAGTTGAAACAGTGATATCAAGTAAATACAAAACTCCCCTAATAATCCCATGATGATTCTCTAGACCCCATAAATCATTATGATTTGATTGGCATTTTGGGATAGCAACTGAGATCAAGGCCTCTTTGTGCTAGGCACAGAGTGAGAAACTAATAAAAAAGTCATCCACTCTTGTTCTCTGTAAAAAGGATTTTTCAACCCAGAATACCTGAAGATTTTAGAGTTTCCATGTGGGAAGCTGGAGCCTTCACAGTTTCCATGTGGAGACCATGCAATGATGCTTCAACACCAAGAAACCTAGTGACTACAGCTAACTTGAAAGTCATTAATTTCAGTAGCTTGCTAGTATAGAATCAAGAGCATGGAGAACTGAAGATCAAGCCCAGAACTGAGGATCGAGCCCCAAAAAGTCAAGTCATGCTATTGTGACTTTTCTGCATCTGAAGAAATTCCCATAATAAGCCTGTGTAATATTGACTATACCTCTAGTAACTAAATCCAGAGAACATTTTCAGGTATTAGCAATACTGACTGAGGTCATTCACATGATCTAGAGCACTCCTTTGGAAATGGAACAGCCAGGCTTATTTAGCAATTCAAACAGTGTGAAATAGCCAGAAGGTGTGATTTCTTTAGATTAATAAAGAATAACCCAAAGGACTCTGAAATCAAAGCAAAACTAAAGAACCAGTCAAAGCTTCAGCACTTCATCTCATCAGACTTTTGACAGTATGTCCTGAGAGAGACTATTTTATCTTCAAAGTGACACAGACTCTTAAGTTTTGTTCACTGAACCAGGAATCCGGTGCGGAACCAACTGCACTCATATTACCAATACTGAAATTCATTTTAAATACTGACAGGATTATACTGACCCTCAAAGGGCACAATATCTTTCAAGTGGGGTTTTTTTGCTTTCCATCAGAGGAGACATTTCTGACTAACTAAACCTCTGTGTGCCAAAGCTCTGTTATAACTCCCCTGACTTAAATAAGCTCTGACTAGTTATAGACCTGACCATAGAGAGTTACTTCCCTCTCATACACAGTTTATTTACAATTACAGGTAAAACAATGTCAAGGGAGCTTTTTGCCTAAAAGAAACCAACCAAGAAAATCATGTCGCTGCACACTTCCACAACTTCTTTTCCTCCCCTACCAGTTTGTGAATGCTTTCTCCCCCATTTTATAGCCTGTATCTCCCTCTCCCAAGATTGTGGTTGTAGGATAGCCCTACATCCTAGTGACAGTGGATAATGCTGTAATAGAAAAATGCCCCAAATCTTCATTTCTTCATCATCTGTTACATGGTGGAATCACTGCAAAGCAAAGCATGTTCCACTTCTGGTACAAAGGCTTTTGTCCAGTGCTTGTCAGTAAATAAAGTACAAATTAACAACGGGTAGTGACTGATGCCATTATAAGTGATTTAATAGCATCCCTGAGAACTCAATTCAAGACAATTTTTTAAACAACTCTGGCCTTAATTCAGTAATGTAATTAAACAAATTAAAGCTTTAAAGCTTAAAAGTTTAAGCTAAAATCAATAAGAGTATCCACACACATAAAACTATGTACATGCATAAGTAACTTGTTGAACTACAGTTTTTGCAAGGAAGAAATAAGGGCATTTGCTAAGAGTTGCAGATGCCCTATACCTCAGAAAAAGAGATCTGTATTATCCAAAATTCAACATTCAGCAGCATCATTTACTAATTATAAAGCACAACCCTTAAATATTTCTATGAAAATGATACATTTATCACTCTCAAATGGCGTATATGATTAATCAAAAATAAACTGAGTGGCTTGCTTTCTTAAATTCTGGACAGTAAATAAAGTGCTGACTCTCATTACTCATTACATATATTTGTCTGAGAGATGCTTAGTATGAGAGAAGGAATGCCCTTCTTCAGCTATTTTCTAAAATGCCTATTATAATTGTAGAAAATATATCTTCATCTCTCATTTTATCATTTCAGCTGCCTTTAATAATTTGTTTATTAATATTTTTTCACTAGTCATTATTTTCACATCACAATAGTCATCATCATAAATAATCCATCTTATCAGAAGATTTATCCAAAACACATGTCCTCTGACCTTGCCAATTCAGAGTCCCCTGGGTTTCTTCCCTCTTCATCCAAGGGCAGTGAGAAATGCCACTCCAGGACCACCTCTGGCTACTGCCTTGGTGCTGAGGTGGAGTGAGTAGCAGTAAGTAAGCATCTGCATGCTGGGGACATGGCTCTTGGCTTGTGTCCTGTCACTTTTAAGCTGATTCTACATAACACTAATTTCTCATTGTAAAACAAGGTCTTTCTTTTTTTTTTTAAGTCATATTTTTGCCTTTTGTTTTAGACAAGCTGTCCTTCTATCCCAGAAAACTCAGTCTCTGTTTCTAATCATCAGAAAAGAGAACAAGGGATAAGGAATAAAATAGTACATCATATCAGACTACCCTAAAAACACTGTGTAGAGTGCCTCCTTTAATGAATAATGAATCACAAGTACAAGTCTATTTGGAAATTCTCCAGCAGGTCATTCCCGTACCCTCAATGACAATACTACTGGGATAAGAAGTTACAGCTAACAATGTCATGGAGATCAAAACAGCCTTAAATAATGTTGACTTCTGTATTTTCAGCTCAGACATCAGCTTGTGGATACAACGAAATGGCACTGAGTAAGAAATAGACCTGTTTCAGAATAACGCATCTTCTGTGGGCAAACAACTTCTTCAATTAAAAAACTCAAATAACACCACTTTAGCCAAATTTTGCATGAAATACCTCACAACTATGAGACCATAACAAAAATCATAACTCTATAAATGAACAGCCGTTGTCCTTATCATCTGTGAAATAGCAATGAATGTACCTCATACATGATGTTTCATACAGGACAACAAAACAAATCTGAGTAATTCGCAAAAATTTTAGGGAAGCATTAAAATTTATGTAATCATGCCAAGTGCTACCATAAGATGTGGCCAACCTGACTACTTGCCTGCTTGTATAATACTTCCATGAGAATCTTCAAAAAAACTGCACCTCTTCTAGGCTTCAGTAAACAACATCCTCCTGCAATCCTCCTTTTCCTCACCTGGTATCCAAAGAGTTGTCCTGTCTCAACTGACTTGAACCATCAGTATATATTTTTCTGAAACAAGCAGTAGTGTTCTACCTAATGTGGATAAGACTATCAGTGTAACACTTTGGTAATAAGAAGATGGGAACACTCTAAGAAACAGTATTTTCTGTCTATCAAACACAAGGTGTTTTGTACAATGTCCACCGAGACCTTTTCCACCACATTGCCCAGTGTGTGCTGGGTGGTCTGTGCTCTCAAGGTCTGAAGGATGGCTACTGGGGTTGCAGACCTAGGAATGGATAAAGATTGAATCACTGATCCTTCAGTGTTCTTGTGGCACCCACTGAAGAGTAACTTGGACTGCTTTTTTTTAAAAAAATGTGGCTTTGTTTAGGATATATAACATCACCTTTTTCTACCTAGATATCTATCTTTGACTTGCTGGTATTTCTGACACACGTACTAGACTACCATGAACTAAGGAAGACAGGAATTTCTATGAAGTATGCTGAAAATGTTGCTGGCAAAATAATAACAGTTGGTAGGAATTTAAATTACAAAGTTCCCTTTATATATCATCTCAACATCCCATGACCAACGAAAGATTTCTCAGCTTTAAATTAATGGTTTTAAATATCTTCCTTGAACATAAAAAAAAACAACCAACCAAACAAACAAACAAAAAAAAACTTAAAGTCTGTGGGCTTTTTCTCCCTTCAGTTTCAGAGGTTAGATAATAAGTGGAGATCTAAATAAGGCCATCTCTGTCTTTTAGCCCGATAATGCCTTTTAAAGCTTGTGTGGCATAAAGAACACTGGCAATGGAGCTGCATTATATTAAATCATCCATTGACAACATACAGAATACATTTGAAGATAATGAATCCTATCTTATGATCCTACAGAGTAGCCATGCTTTCACATCCTTTTCTATTTAGACAATACTGTTCCATGCCATCAAAATAAATAAATTTACTCATATACATGAATTATGTATTAAACTTCTTAGAATAATTTGCACATGAAGCAAGAAAATTATGGTTGAAGCCAACAGCATAAATTGCTTTTTTTGAGGTTTTATGCTAAGCTCTAGAGATTTATCACTTGAAAAGTGGCTCTTTTGGTTATATTTATTGACCCTAAACTAGAAAAAGCCTTTTCTTTTATAGAGTTTTTGCTTCTTAGTAATTTGACTAGTCATGGCAAAGTTCTCTAACTTTGGTCCTCGTTCTGTATAATGCTAGCTATCTTTGTCTTATGCTGCAGTGAGGTAAGGAAATATTTAATATCTGTTCTGATTATCTATTGTTGAATAAAAGATCAAATCTGGTGCTGGAAATTTACTAGTGTGCTTATCAGTGATCTGCATATTTTACAATCTATACAGCTGATGTAAGTATGCTTAGAGGGGAGAAGGAACAATTTCCATCTGAGTATTCTCCATACACAGTGTCACTGCACAGAGCAAAGGCACAAAAGCAAAGACAGTCTCTGTGGTTCTGTGCTCCTTTCCCACACTATCTAGAAAGACCACACCAAGGTCACAGAAAAATGAAAGAAGATGGAACCATGAGCTTGAAGATAGTTTTTTTCTTGTCTAAAACTTCCCAAACACCCCTCCCCACCCAAATTTGCGAACAGTTATATGTGCAAATCTTTTTGCAGTCTTGGAGGCACAGCTCCTATATTTTAAATGTCATGAGTATGGAAATAAACATGCTGACCATGTGGCACAAGCAGCTGTGGTGCATGGCATGTGGTGAAACACCTTTGGATCTTGAGTAATTTTCCCATCTGCAGAGGCAAGAGCAACACAGTCTCTTAGGAACAATTTGAAGAAAATCTACTGACAAGAACCTCCCCTTCCTCTCCCTTGCTCCATCAGCATTTCCAATCTTTCTCATCTTTCTTGTCTCTCCACTGATATTTAATCACACAAAACCAACTGAGGATACATTGTACTAAGACTTCATTATTTTATTTAAATTCTCACCGGTATTCTTTCTGGTGCTATCAGCTGACATTGCATTGTCCCAACAAATTATTAGTCTTACATGTCATTATTCTTTGTCAGTTTATTGCCTGTATGTTATGGTGCTCAGTCACACAAGGTGGAGATCACTCTGGGAGGACCAAATCAAAGCTGAAGTCCATGTTCTGCTTTCAGAATCCAGTCAATCTTAACAAGACTTGGGCTAGATTTGTGTCAAATCGTGTTTCACAGTTTCTCCCAGACATTGGGTATACTCTTGAGTTACAGGTTTTTTATTTCAATAAAAAAGGGCAATTTCTTCACAATGTGATCATAAAACAGAAAGATCTGCTTTCCATCGAATTATCCTTATTAAGATGCAGATCTTGGGAACAATGTATTGACTTCATTTTGGATACTGGCCTAGGTCTCTGGCTGTTTCTGCTTCCCTTTTTGCAGACTCTGTTGCAAAGATATAACTCAGCCATCTGAACACTTAATTCTTTCCACCTATGTCGTATATTATTTTTACAAATATTGGACAGTTGCAATTGATGAACTTTGGAGGCTTTCTGGAGTTCCTATGGATTCACAAAGGTAATTATGAGAGACTGCAAAGTGCTAGATATTTAAATTCAATATAAAGAACAGAAAAGCTTATTCCAAAAAGCTTCTACCCTTCAAGGCTGAATATTATGCATTAGCTTTTCAAAACACAGACACACTAATAATGTACACATGTTTATCACTGTTAGTATTTCTGCTTTTTTTATTCTTACTTTAATACAAAAACGACAGGAGTATGAAAATTCTTTTCTCTGAATAGAGGTCACCGAGCTGAAAAGGTTAAGACAGAGTACAAAATGAGACCACCCAGTCAGTCAGATTCCACTGCTACATTCTGATGATGCTGTATTTCTTCACATAGATTTAAATGATGTGTAAAATTTCTAATGGCAACAATTTCATAAGCTGTCCAATCCAAAATTCCTTCATGTTAATTAAGGTCTTTTAGATTACAAATCAAAATATCAACTTATCAAATTAGAAAATAATGTACATATTGAAGTAACTTTGAAAAATCCTTCTTAGTACTGCAAATTGTTTTCATTCTCGAGTTTCATAAAATAAAACATAACATCAAACATAAAGTTTTTTAATCATAAACAATTTCTATCTTTTTCATAAGCAGGCCATGCTACTTTGCTTTCAAATTTCATTCTCCAAATAAACTATTATCAATTGTTCAAGATGCAAAACTGAACTGGTTTTAATTTTATGTCATATCATGTATGTAACATGATACTGTATCAGGTCAGGTTAAATTCAATAATGTAAGATAAGCATCAAAAATAAAAAAGAATGATGTCACCTATGGCTGTTTGCAATTATATTGTGTACCAGGTGTGCTAAGTGTTGCAAATAGTCTTTCCCAGAAAAATTTAAAAGTAAATTTGTACTTCTCTGCACAAATCCCCCAAAATCAAGGCAGGAGTTTACCACCTGGTTTCTTAAGTACATCAAGCATGACTAGCAAAGTATGAACAGTGAAAACTCCTCAAGTTCAGAACACTCTCATGGTTCTTCAGTGTTACAGTAGGAAAACGTCAGAACTGCAGCCAGACTTTTCATGGGGCTTTGAATCTGAGAGATCAGTGTCAAAAATAACTATTACAAGGTTTTTGTGTATCTTAAGTACACAGGACCAGATTTCCCTTAATGTAAACTCATACCACCGGTTTGCCAACTGAGAATCTCATGTAACTTAAAACCAAGAATAATAAATTCTAGATTGCTAAAGGAAACCACTGGTAAAGCTAAATTAAACAAGAAGTCAATGAGGAGATAATTTTTGCTGTAAATGAGGGCAAATCTGGAAGGGGCATTTTTTGAATTTTATTTTTTTACATGGGAGCAAAATGAAAGCAGGCTATTAAATTGCAAAAAGACCATAAAGCATAACTCTTATCTATATGGTCTTTTGGACTGTAAGAGATTTCTGTGCATTGTGTATTCTTCTCACTGCTGTGCACTGTGTTGTAATATGACCATTAATTTTTTTTTATCCTAGTGAGGCCTACATTTCTATGCTTGTAAAGCTCTGTGGCCTGTGAAGTGCTCTCAGCTGAAATGTATTATGTTAATGTAATCATCATTCTTATAATGATGGACATTCTCAGAGTAGTTCTTTTTATCTAGATGAATATACTATGACACAAATTGAGTTCAGTAACAATAGAAATATCGTATTTTTTTGCATTTGTTAGATATCAGCTGATGCCAATGTACAATACCGAACTAAAGTGGACATGGACAAAATTTTCACTCTTCCTCTTGCACTGGAGTCCCCATGCACCTTGGAGGACTCCTTCAACACTTCCATTGGGAACGCTCAGCAAGCCCCTGGATCTGGGAGATGCAGAGCATAGAAAGTTGCAGGCTTTCAATATACTGTGTTAGTAAGATAACTTCTTCCCGCTCTTCTGCGCTCTGGGTTTTTTTTGACAACACAGTAAAGATAAACGGAAACTCCCTTTCCTTTCCATAAAGTCTCAAAAGCAGGAAACCCACAAGCCCATGGCCTTTTGCTACTATCAAGTTTCAGAGTGGTGTGGTG
The DNA here is from genome assembly GCF_003259725.1 of Athene cunicularia. NCBI lineage: Eukaryota > Metazoa > Chordata > Aves > Strigiformes > Strigidae > Athene > Athene cunicularia. The sequence goes on from NW_020799092.1 coordinate 70,898,565, forward strand.
AAGTAGTGGAACTGGCCTGTCCCCATCCATTGTAAAACCAACTCCATCAGCTACCCTTTCCTGCTGTGCTTGTGTTCAAGGAGAAAGGATGAACAAGAAACTTCATACTGCTCAAAATTTTCATTAAAAATTGAAAGTGCATGTTTTCCAAATTCAAAGTAGATTCTACTGAGAACTGCAGGAATGAACTCTTTACTCCGTCATATACCTGATTAACGAAAGCCTAAGCAACCATGTTGCTTGTCCAACTATCTATCAAGCCTTTTCAAATGTTTCAGCCTACCAGTTAATTTTAAAGAAGGGGAAAGGTCTTTGAGATACGGTATTTGTCACACAGGATAGAAAATATAACCCATATTAATGCCAAATTTGAAAGGCTGCTCAACTAGCTTCTCTGACAATAACAAAAATACATGGGAGAAAGCCATTATGAACACCTAACTGTGAAAAAAATAAAAAAGTTTTTATTAAAACTTCCACTTTATTAAACATTCAGTAATTGAAATACAAGAGAAAACTGCATGTTACCACAGGCAGATTTCTCCCACTCTTTTAAAGACTGCTCGTGTGTTTTTCTCTGCCTTCATTCAGATAAACTTGAACTCTCCTACCAAATGAGTATTTAGAAGAACAAGGAAGATGATGAACAGAAAACTTTCCACATATTGGGTGGATTCAACATCAGTAAATGTTTACCTATGGCTACTAAGGGAGGGAGCACGAGGTCACCAGTCTCCCTCACTCCATAAAGGCTACAAAAGAAACGATGATGGTATTTATGATACCAACCTAAGTTCAGGTCTGGCTTACAACCCACCTGCTGAACCGTTCTGTTCTTATAAACTCTGGGTGAGATTTAATCAATAACTGAATAGAAAATTAAGACAGGAAATTAGGCTATGGGGGAGGACAGAAATACATATATAAGCTTATATTAAAATAATTATATTAATTTGAAATTAATAGGTTTAAGACTAATTGTATAAAACAGAGGTGCTTTATTTATATACAAGCAGAAAACTTCCATAGGGATGTGTGACAATACTTGCCTATGAACACTTCATACTCTGAAAACTCAAGGCTGGAACATGATTAGATATTGCTGGTAGCTTTCTGTTAAAATTTTTTTTTTTTAAAAAAAAAAAAAAAAAAAAAAAAAAAAAAAAAGGCATCTCAGCTTTAAAAAGTAAAATTAAAAAGACAAGCCAAGAAAAATTCTTGAAAGAAAACCTAATGTGTGAAGGCTGTAAAGCCAATTGCAGACCATCAGTTCCTAATTCCAAAACAGGAGGAGCTCTGTACACACTGGCAAACTAACTAAAGTGCTGTTATTGTGGAACTGTGTGAAGGTACAACACAGGGAACAATTCCTGCAGGCTACTTAAGAATAAGTGCCCTGATACCTGGAGGGCTTTTGTCAGAGCTTAATGAATTTTAAATGTAGGAAAGAAGCAAAAAAGTTCATTCTTTTCTTTTTGTCCTATCTCCTATCCTTTTCACTGTTAAATTCTTATAAATTTCTTGAGGAATGTGACCGTGTTTTCTATCTTAACTATTTTCTTTATGTCTTCACTTTCTTCTTCCATTTACACAAAGTGTCTGCTGAGGTCCAGGCCTATGTCTTCTCATCCTGATCCAGTCTGGTTGTCTTCGCCCATTATTCCCTTGGGTACGTACTATGCCAGAAAAAAAGGTGAAAATGGGGAAAAGAGCAAAGTTCTGTGACAGCTTCCTTTATTTGTTTCCAATAACTAACACTGAATTTTATTTCATCTATCTTACCTCATCTCAGACCTGTGATCTTTTTTCAGATCTCACAAGTGGGATGGATGTTCACTGGCAACAGCTGAACTTCATACAGACCAAGGATGTGGAGTGTACTTCGTGTATGTGTGTTCACTGTGGGCTCTGCTGTTTTCTTTTGAATTTTCCAGATGAATTTCCCAAGAGGAGAGAAAAATGCAACTAAACCCTGCCTTTTTTGGAACTACTTTCCACTATCTCTGTGTCTCTCTGTAGAGCCTAGGAAGAAGGGCTGATGAATGAAGAATCGGAGCTGAGGCTAGACACGTAACTCCACAGCTGAGTTCTGCAGATGACGGTGGGAGTGGGATAAGACACTGTTCCAGCACCGCACGTGCTGCTTTGGAGATAAGCCATCAGTGACAGATGACTGCACTGGGAAGATCCACAGCATCTCTGTGTCTGTGTGGTACCTTTGTTCAGCACTGCTGCTGCAGCAACTGCTGTGGCGACTGCATGACAAAATGGCTACCCCTGGTCAGAAGAAAAGTCCTTAAACTATTTCTGGAATTTTTGTAGCTAATGGGATTGTAATAATGGGTTTGTATTATAAGGCACATCGTGAAGTGACAATGGCATAGCGACGATAGCGAAAATCTGTCTTGTAGACAAAGCTTCAGAGGCAAGAAGCCAGATTTGTGATCATCATACAGACCAGACACTAGAAAACGAGTAGAGTCCCTGCCAGTCCGAGGAGTTCTGGGGAAAGGTGTAAAAGGTAAGGGCACAACAGAATTCTGGAGTTTCATGATTCCTGAAAGAATTTTGACGAAGATAAAGCAGAGACTTCAGAGCAGCAGCCTGAACAGCAAGCTGCTATTGCAAGGACTTTGCTTCCAATCCTGGTAATAAAGCAAACTGAAAAGTTTCCCATAGTCGTAGAGGAAGAGAAACTGATTGCTCAGTCAAGGCTGGTTGTTTTTTGTTGCTTTTCCCTGATTTTTTCTTTTTTCTTTGCCACTGCAGAACTCCCAAAGGCAGACAAACTCCCAGGAGACTCAGCTGCAGGATTAGGTTAATTTTTAATACCTGGTGAAGGCATGTCTGGTGCAGATGACAAGAAATGTCAAGCATTTCCACTGCCTCTGCTGCAGAGCTAACTCTTAAGTCACTATTTTTTATAGCTAGCATGACTTCTGCCAGAGGCTCTCTAACAACAAAACCAGAAAGTATGTGAGGAAACACTACCAGTAATTTCTGTTCTCTTTTCTAGTGTGTGAAAAGGCATTAGACTCAATATTAGTCTCAAAAGTGACATTCCTCTGTATGTGAAATGCAGTCTCTTTTTAGTCCTGCCAGCATTAGAAGCAACGGGTGCAATGCATCTCCTCTTGACATATTTTATGATGAATAAATTCCAATGAATTATGGAAGTGACCATAATCAGATAATTTTCCTCTTCATCACAGAAATACTTGTCTTGGGGGGTGAATGCATGGACTAAATACATAAACCACCCTATATCCTCCTGTTTTTCTTTAAAAATACATTTCTCTTTTTACTGAGTTTTATACTCCAGTTTCTACATTCTTTCATTAATTTATAGAACTTACTAGTTGTAGGCATCCTCAAAATACTGCTTTACTGAGCTTCTGATATGTTAAATGGTATAATTTATCATTGTCGAGCATGCAGAATTTTGGACATACTGTCTCCAATGTAATCTCCATTTTTACATGATTCTTCTTTTAATAAGAATTTATAATCTCTTTGCCCATAAACAACACAGCTCAACAAAAATATGTCAGAGATTATTCTGCTATGTGGCTCAGCAAAGCTTCTGAAGAGACAAATTGCTTTGCCTTTTGCAGGTACAGTTCTAACTCCTTAGGAACTGATGTAAAATTCATGGAATCAATCAAAAAAACCAAGCGTTTCCTCTTAAAGTCCTGACTTTGCCTATACAACTGTGAACAAGAAGTCAGGAAGAGTGTCTCCTACCTGTTAAATCCTGGACGTCTCGGGACCATTACTGATTTTATGCTCCAAGCACATCTGGCCACATGCTCTGTACCTACCTGGCAGGGTGGCCAGCTGGAAGGAAGTTCTGGGTAGACCCAGAGCCACAGATACTGCTTCAAGAGCTGCTACCTAAACCCATCAACACATACGAGTTGCAGGAGTATGTGGGGAGCAGGCACGAGTCTGAGATGCTCTGACACGCAGAGCCTGCACAGGCTTCTGCATATGTCTGTGTTTAGGCCTAAGTGAAAAGCTTGTATCATCCAAATGTTAATCTGCATTTTCACTGATGAAGCAGGTACATAAATGGCAAAAAAAAAAAAAAAAAAAAAAAAAAAAAAAAAAAAAAAAATTATAAAGCAATATGACTTCCACAAGAGAAAGAAAAACGTTCTCCTCGTCCATTGGTCTGTACATTAGCATGCATAAGTACTGTCAAACATATACAGGAGTATAATCCTGTTCAAAATGTGTATCTTGTTCCTAAATTCAAAGGGGTTTTGTGACCTCTTCTGGGATAGAGTTCCAAAACCCCAGATCTATTGCAGTAGATGTCCTAGCCCTCTTCCTACCCCATCTGAACTGATTCAACCCCACTATAATTGTTTCTCTTCAGGTGCCTGCAGCACATTGATAAAAGTGGGTTTGAGCTACAATGGCAGTTTTTTACTGGTGTGACTTAAAGTGTGGGCATATGTAATCTGACATTTCTATTATAGGGTTGATCATACCTTAAAGTGCAGAAGCTCTTTGCTACATAATCATGAGTCAGGTCTCATTGACTCGGTGAGTACAGATCATCATTTTCTCAAAAAGAAATAATCTTCTTTCAACAGCTGCAGGATTCTCACAGTAGCTTCTGACCTAAAAGGGTGTATTTGTCCCATTCTTCCTATGCTAGAGTGCACACAGCAATGATGAACAGGATATAAATTTCTTTCCAACACGCTTTTCAACCTACCATAATTAGTATCCATAAAAAGGACTAAAGTAGCAATTAGGTAAATAATGCATGTTGCTCATCAAAAAAATATAAGTTTTCTAAAAGCGACTCAAATTAAAGCCCTTTTCACCACTTATTTCATCATCCTGCAGGTTACTCATTCATCCAGCAAGAAATCATCATGTACTACCCCAGATATATAACTTCCCTGCTGAGAGTTAAAGCACTATCTTATGCAGTGATATCTGACCACTCAAATACTTCTCTGTTTTACTCTACTAAATGGCTTGTGAGTTGTCTTGATTAATTCATGCCAGATCAATCTAGTTAATTCAGTGCTTTCAATTTCATTAAAGTTCCTGGAAGCTAAGGATGCTCAGCACCATGAGAACACTGCTCAGCTGGATCAAACCTTTGTAATTTTCTACTAAAGTAACAATAATGATTTGAATCCCTGCTGGTTTTCTTAACATTACATACATGTGCCACCAAACTCAAAGCTGGAGTCACTGAGTTTTATTAAGAACACTGGGAAGCACACTGATGAAAGCAAGTTCTTCCTCTCCACCTCTTGTAGGAGAGATGTATCTGACAACACTTCTTCTGTTGAATATAAATCAAAAGGCTTTATGTTGCTATAGATGGGATATTTTTAATTAATATGGGCACTACAGATGAAGCACAAGTCCTGGTATTGAATTGCTGAGGCACCGTAGCCTATTTCCATCACTTCAGGAACTGGTGGTTCAGTGCTTACAGTCATGCCAACAATTGAATATTCACACTGCAGGAGATGTAGTACTAGCAAAACACAAAATTCAGCTGAATTACGAGGGGATTGGGATATGTTGTACACAGGGATTAATCATCAATAACAATAGTAGAAACAACAAAAAGGAGAAGATGCTTGGCACAGAGCTCCTTTTGAAGCTTTGAACACACGATGACTCCTGTGAGCAAGGGGTGTAGAGCATCATGGCTTGAGAGCTACGTTGAATACAGTATTGAGTCTACTGGTTTATTCATGCTCTGATTTTGCATAGATTCTAAAGGATACTGCTGAATTAAAAGGAAAAAGGCAAAAAATGGCTCTGCTCCACATTGTGCCCTCTCCCAACAGGACAATTCAAACCCAAAGGATCAGCATTCACACCTGAAGGTTCATCCTCACTCTGCCAACACTATCTGTCATCATTTCACATCTGGTGAAACTTTATCAACAGCAGCATGGAAAGTGAGGGATTCCCTTCATGGCTAATATCACTCAATCAAGAGCTATATTTAGGGACATACTAGAAGAAATTTTGATCTATTGTGGCATCAGCCTTGATATGGCCCTCACTCCTACATGTCACAGGAGATGAGTGTTTTCCATGCTGTTTAGAGAGCATGGAAAGATGGACAGGCATTCCACTTGAAACAGTCATTTAAATTCTTGACTGTCTGGGGCTTCTCCAGGGACCCAGCTGAGGTATAAATGATTCCCTCCTTAAATCCAATTGCAAATACCGTCCAGGCAGGAGGTAAGTGCTTATCTCCTCATAACAGCAATCCAGGAAGCTTTCAGGCTAGGAAAGGAGATGCTTATACTAGGTTGTGCAGACCTGGAAAGTAAATTTGCTGTCTGGGTTGGTAGGTTTTTAGTGCACTGGATTTTACTTTGGGTCCCAGCATCTGAAACCCAGCCAGTTCTTTCAGGTTGAGAAAATCAAATCCCCTGACAGAGGGAAGGGGTGACGTCAATCAAATTCAGATTCAGTAAACTTGAGATGAGTTTTTCAATTTAACCTTACAGCTCAGACAACTCCATTTATGTTTATTAATTCTAATTTAACTTCTAGGCCAAAAAAGGTCTAGCTAATCACGCCCAGCACACACACACAAAAATAATTCTGACAGTATTACTCTGTTCCATATTCTGCAATTCTTATACTATCCCAATCTATAGTTCTATATTACTATTCTAAGGAGAGAAATAGGCCTTCCAGCAAATCTTTCCAATTTCATATTGCAATCTGTTCTTCTGTTACAAAATAATTATATTTACAACTTCTCTCACTGAAAAAGAAAAGTTCCAGAATTATAAATACATATAGTTCCATTGCTCAGATTAAAAAAAAAAATCTCTGTGAAGGGAGTTTTGCACAACTGTGTTAAAGAACTGTGCCCTTTATATAATAAGTTTAATTCTGCTCCTTTATAAAAAAGAATAAAGGAACAGAAGGTACAAATTTTCATAAGTGAAAAGAAATCAAACATCATGTGCACAACAAAGCACTGCCCCCATATTGAATGGCATTAAGGCTTCCTGAAAGGCTGTCTTCTCCATTTAGTTCTGAAAGGTCTTGAAATAAATGCACTAATGCAAGTAACATTCTTGTTCGAGTTCAAGTCACATGAAATTGCACAGAGATGTCCACACTTAACCAATAAAACCACAAACATGCTAGTTACAGTCCAGATGTGCTTCTTATTTCCAGTAACATGGTTCGTAAAGGGTTAAAAAAAACCTGCCTCAAAATGTAACAAAAATACTTTTAGTGCTAGCTCTATGATTATATAAATGCACAAGTATACTCAGCAAAGAAAACACCAAAGAGGAAAAAAATATGCCATTCGTCTTTTTCAGTGTTCAGGTACGCTCTCCCTTGAGAAAAGTCTCAGTAGTTGCCTAGGATTTGTTTAAAGTCACTGAACAGGAATTGCCATATTAACTAATCAGCCTTTCGAAGAAGAAAATACATTAGAACAGAAATCTTGAGCAGATTAGTGTGGAGAACATTGACTTGATACAGTGACCAAACTCTCTAGCCCCTATTTTGGGCATGAGTGCCCTGAGCAAGCTGCAGAGCCTGTGCCCATGAGGAGAGGCCGGTGGGGCTCAGCCAGACAGGGCAGGCGGCGGCAGGATGAGACCCGCGGGGTCTGCGCCGCAGCACGAGGCACCGGGAACAGGGGCACTGACAGGAGCCAGGGGATCACGCTACTTGGGGTGACTGGAGGCTATGAATTCTCTTTGAGAGAAGAGATAACCTCCAAGAGATAACTAGCACCAGTGACTTAGCTGCAAGGTAGAAAATGTTAAGCACAGAAAGAAACAGAAAGCCGTAATTATTAGTATGGCATCTCAAAAAGACATACCAGAAAAACTCTAAAGCTTTTCCTACCTTGTAAGCAAAGCAAAAGCTCCTTCAGCCTCTCACAAGTATTTCCAGAACACCTGCAGTGTCAGTCTTTTGTCACCAACACAAGCATCCATCCCACTGCACATATAGTGACAGCCTGAGTGTGTAAATACCAAAGACCAAAGGCCTGATCTTGAGAGGTGTAAATCTTTTCCCACTGACAACAAAGGAACTTGAAGGTACTCAGCACCTGATAGCATCCGGGTCACTGAGCAGTGAGATGGAAGTTTTGTCTCTGAGTGTACCCTAGGTAAGACCTCCCATAGAGCCTTAACTTTGGACAGCTTTTCATTTTTTAGCACAAATGAAGCATCTTCTGTAGTGCTCTTTATGGATATGTTTTAAAAGTAAATATAACTCAGTACCTAAGTCAGCTCCCATTTCATGCTGTGCCTCGAGGCTGCCTAAGGTGGGTTTAGTTAGCGCATCTAAAAGAAAGGAAAATCTTTCTCACTTTTAAGCATTCTGATTAAGATTCTACTATAGTTCGTAAACGTCTTACAAACTAAAGGTATAAACTCCTTGCTCCCTAATACCTCATGGTTGCAGCTAAACTATCCTGTATGGAAATTTCCAGACAGAATATTTACCCAGCCAATTATCAGAATTGTTGTGGTAAATTATCTGACCCATATTTAAGTACTTTTCAAAGGACACTTACAAACCCAGGGAAAAATAGTAGATCCAGACTATTGTACTACTGAGTACAATGAGATTGGAGGAATTTTAGTCTACAAGCTAATTTTTGGTTTGCATGTACCAGTGTCCAGGACTGGCTTTTGTCCCTTTTTTCTCATTCTTAGTCTAGATTTTGATTAGACAAATTAGCTGGAAGAACAGTCGTTAGCACTGTAAAATATCACTATCCCTATATTTAGACCCAATATTTTCTGCTGTTTTCATGGCAATTATCTTGTACAACTTTGACCAGAATTTTTTTCCTTCTCTTCTGAAAAAACTATTGGCCTGATACTACAGCCATACTACACAAAGATCTCAGAACAGGCCCCCTACCAATGTTTTCTGCAAGTACATTTTTATAATCATCTATAAAAAACAAGTAAGTATTTGCACACTCTTACATTTAAGAAGACATTAATAAGGAAGGCTCTACATAAACAACGGTTATTAATAGTCTGTCCTCAAAACTCCCTTTCTCAAGTACAGGAGTCCTACTACCCACTCTCTACAGACAGGCAATTTAATAAATACAAGTGAACAAAAGACAGAAAATCTGTTTATCTGCACAGCCTCTTGAGATCTCACAGGAATCCCACTTTCCACCAGGAAACCAAAATAGCATCTAAAGGTCTCTGAACTACACACATCTAAAGTTGCCACCATGCTGCCTCAGCAGAATTAGTTTGTGCCTATGCTGGCATTAATTCAGATTCATATGTTTACATCCCCATAGGTGTGCAATTTGTTAGGTTACTCTAAGGTTACCTGCTATGCCCCAAAAGTACAATATTCAGTCCAGATGAAAAGACAGAGACACTGTCCTTCAAAGGAACAACGGTTGGACTAGATGATCTTCAAGGTCCTTTCCAACCTAGTTGATTCTGTGATTCTGTGATTGAAGAAAAGACTTGGCCACTACCCATCTTTAATATATAAGTAAGTATTAAATATTTAACATAAAGTAATGTTTAAGGCATTCAATCAGAAACTGGAAGAGTTGGGTTTAACTGAACGCCTTGACAACATTAAGCCTCCCCATCCCAGCTGAAGCTTTTTAGGCTCCATTTTGGTCCTAAGCACATCACAATTACTCTCAAAACTTAAAAGACTCATGACTCTAAATTGTCACCTTTTAAAAAATCTGACACAGAGAAGGTAATGAAACCTACTATTTTCCTAAATGTCTTATATTTCTACCACCCTTACTAAATCTCAATTATTAAAGAGTCCCACAAAACACCAGGAGTGAACTCCCTGGACTTGCACTGCACTGACAGGTACAACCTCCCAAGGATGTTAGGGGGGAGCTGCAGGTTACAATTGCCCACTTGTGTCTACATTATTGACCTCATGTTCTGCATTTTAGTACTACATCAAAGAGGGGAGACTTTCAGGATCCCCAGATACTCCACAGTTCAAAGTGCTCCACTCAGCTCTCTTAGCATCTGCTTGTTTCACAGGTAATCACATTATCCACCAAGAAGGGCTCAGTTCATCAGGGCGTTCCCGCCTTCACACTGATCTTGCTGCATTACCGTGCTATGACAAGCGAATATTGGCAAGGTTCAGTAAAAGCAGGACGGAGCTAAAGGCTCCAAGGAGGGTCAGGCAAATGGAAAGTGCAATCATCAGTGTTGTGGTGAAAGGCACTGGGTTTGCTACAAGGGCTTCTAAACTCTTACACCACCAGCAGATCTGTCAATGTGCAAGGCCATTGTTGTACTGATTGTAATTCCCCACTGAAGATGTGCAAAGCCAAGAGACGCAGTAACAAGTGAGGGTCCAAATGTGATATATTTTCCCCTTCAATGCTACTGCAGGAAGCACATGACCATTATGATGTTAAAGGATATAAATCCACCATGTGCTCAGGATTCAGAAATCTCCATAGTGATGTATGAATTCCACAGGTAAAACTATATACTTCTCGCACACATTCAGAGCTCGTACCTTGTTCCTGCCTCAGAACAGAAACTCCCACTATGTGAGAGCAGAAGTACTTACCTTCACCACTGGCAAAGCTATCTATTCTCTAAATGCCACAAAGCAGCATGTATGATCCTTTCGAGTGACCACAGTGCCCAGGAGTTTCAAACAGTCATCAGCTTCTGCTGAATGGCACTGCCTGTGACATGGTCTTGATGCAAATACGTGCAAAGATAATGGGGAGCCCTTAAAAATCCTGCTGGGACTCTCTGAGGATGAGGTACTCTAGTCCTTGGCCAGCAGCAACCCTGGACACAGCCCTAGTCACACAGCACCTGCAAGCAAGGGTGATCTGCAAAGGCTCCTGCCCACCACCAAGCTCCCCCTATGCTAGCATGACGCATCAGCTTCATTTTGCAACTTCAGGCTCACCTGCTTTTCCAAACCTTTCAAACTCCTGTTTTGGTCTTTTAAACAGCTCTTCCTCTGTTTTTTCACATTCATCTTTCTGATACACCCAGATACAGATTACCACTGTCTGGAAAAGACTTGGAGACAACAGACTGTCCTTCCCTTAACTGCCATGAAAATGGACAGCAGCTTTGTTAAGAGTTAATCAGTGCCAAAGTTCCCCATGTCTGCTCATCCAAATTTTTTTTTTTTTTTTTTAATGTAGGAAAATTCTTGTTTGAACTCTGTAGCTACAATTTAGGGAAGGTTGATTTATCCCAAGGGTTGTGGGGAACTACAGAACTGCTCAGCATTCAACATAAGGAGCAGCAGCAAATGTCTCAGATGCCTGCCAAGTCCACAGGTTTGCCCAGAAAATACCAGTCACACATTTGCCAACATTTGCCTCTTTCCTAGGTACAGCAGCTTTGCTGTGGAGTCAGGTCCCCCCAGCCCATGACAAATTCCCCATCTGTCTTTGTAAAAAACGAACAGTTCATCCCAAAACTGTCCCCCAACCTGGGACAAGTGGCATTTAAATGCCATAGGATGGCTGAGGCAGTCATAAAGCTAACAGTCTTCCTAAAGGACACCAAGTACAGAGAACAGTCACATACTGTACAGGGCAAAAAACTCATTGTTATCACATTTGTCTTCCAGTTCGACAAGTGCAAAACAACTGTATTAACCTTATATAGAAAAGTTGCTGGCAAGGAATAGAGCTGAAACCAAACCAATACTTAACTCTGCAGATTACCTACCACAACAGGACACTGACAAACAAAAAGAGGACATTTCAGAATGGGACAGCTGTTCTTGTTGCAGCCAGCACAGCGTCCACAAGTAGAATTGCCCCACACATGAATTTTCATACAGGCTACCCTTGTTCACTAGGGCCAGATGAGATCAGGCACGGTCCTGCCACACAAGACTGGGAAACTGGCCAGCCCTAGTGAGTGAGGCCTTAGGTTCAGACAAATTACATGCACCAAAGGACTCTCTTTGGGCTTTGTCCCTCTAGCTGATGACAGAGAGAGAACAACAATATTCCATGTTGTTAAGGGAAACCTGATAAAAAGAATATACCTATAGCACCACATATGTCTGTTCAAATGCACTGAAACTATGAAGATTTCTAGTCTTCTCTGCCCTATAATAATGGTCCTAGAGTCTCTCCACTTCCTCATTAGATTAAGAGTATCTCCCAACTTTAATTAGAATTACTGTGAGAGGGCATCTCCTCCAAATGTTAAAGTCAAAGACAATAACAAAAAACTTTATAAAAAAAGAGAGAATACTGTGATCTTCAGTCCCACCAAAGGCTATGAACATTCCTCTACCAATACTGATGAGTTTGTAGGTGCCCCCTCCAAAGCTGCATCACCCTTTGACCCTGCCATTTCTGTGCTGTGTCTGGCTGAGTCAGAATTGGGTTTCCCCTATAGCAGCCCTCATGGTGCGTGTGTTTGGGAGCTGCCAGGGTGTTGATAGCACCCTGGTGTTGTGGCTACTGCTGAGTAGTGCTTACACAGCACCAAGGCTCTTTCTAAAATTTTCCCTCCCTCAGTGAGACAGGGTGGGAGGGGACACAAGCAGGACAGCTGACCCGAACTGACCAAAGGGATATTCCAGACCATATGACGTCTGCTCAAGTATAAAGCTGGGAAAAAGAAGGAAGGGGGCAGGGTCACCCTGGGTCCTCCAATGTGTATTGGTGCCCCAAGGCCGAACATCACCTGTTAATGGGAAGTAGAGAATAAGTCTGGTTTCTTTTTTTTGCTTCCACACACGGACTTTTGCTTCACTTTGCTTATATTAAAACTGCTTTTGTTTTACCCACAAGGGTTGGTTTTGGGGTTTTTACCCTATCTTATTTTATTTCCTCTCTTTGACCTGTTGAAGGAAAAAAAGGGGAAGGAGGGGGAAGTGATAGACTTGGTGGGTACCTGGCATTTAGTCAAGGTCAAACCACAACTTCCTAGACTTGAGAATACAAAAGGCCACAAGTAAGCCAGCAAACCAGGCACTGTAAACACCTTCTCTGCTTGGAAGTGGTGTGGCATACCTGGCTGTCTCTACATGATAGGTCATTATAGAGTTTCCCAGGAAACTGGCAGCCAAGCTCTCATGTCTGGAGCAAGAAGTGCCAGAAACCCCTCATGTCCCACCAGGTTCTTCTACCTTAGGGGTTCCCAGATGCACAAAACCTCCCCTCTACATGGTCCTGATGCAGCTCTGCTTCCTGCTCATCCACCTTCTTGGTAAGCTTTGTTATGGCCTGGTAGTAATTGTACAGCTCTAGTGGAGCCAAGAGATCTCAGATGTTACACGGTCGGTGTGCCCTCTGCAGTCTGGGCTTCTGCTGGAGAAGTAGTGGGACACAGCAATATCCATCGCACCAATGTCTGATGAGTCTGTGAAGAAAGCAAGGGACAAGGCTGTCACTCATGACTGCTCTGACAATGGGTCAGACTCTCACATGGGCAGTAGCTGAGCAGACACATTTTATTCTATATAGTCTGAACAACCTGCTCTTCCTCTGAGCAAAAGCCTCGTAAGGTTCTAGGTCTAGATCGTGCAAAAGACTCAGTTCTCTGACCCCAGCTTGTCCCTGTCCCTGCCTTGCTTTAAGTGACTACAGTCTCAGAGTTGTTCCCTTTAAAATTACCTAAAGGTGCATCAATTTATCCTCCCTCTCCCAAACACGAGACCCAAAACCAGACTCACCAATGTCCAAATCCTGCTTGCTGTCCAGTAGGAGGAAGGAAGAACTGTCTTCTGCAGAATCTGGGCTGAGTGCCTGGAACAAGCCCTCCTCCACATAAGCTGGCAGATGTGTACGATTCAGTCAGAGGGCTCATAGCCATCTGTCAAGTGGTGATGGCCTGAAGATGAATAGTTGAGTCCTGTCTGTGAGCTGGGGCCTGCTGGCAGAAGGAGGAAAGGGAGGACTGGCTGTCCCAGTGCAAAGACTACAGGCTGGAGTGTTTCAGGCGTAAGTGGTGTCTGCTTGAGGATGACGATCATGCCAAGAAAGATCTGACAATGTTTCTGAGAGGCTGGTCCCTCACGCTGGTGGCACAAACTTGACTAGTGCATGGCTCAGTGCACTGCAAACTTACCAAAGGTGAGAGAAGGCCTGAACCTATGTGGAAACACCAGATGTTTCACTTCTGTCCTCTCCAGAGAGCTGAGAGTTGTTCTTCTCCACCCCACAGACAGTCTGACATAGAAGCATGAACTGAATGGCAAAAGCAGTGAGTTCTATATAAAACCTTATACTCACTGTAGAAGCAGGTATCATCCACGAGCAAGGGCAGCTATACTTAACCATGCTGTAACCTCCTCCAGCTTTTCTGCCCTAATGTAGCACTGGTGACAGATCTGCTGGAATATTCCCCAGCAATGAGTCCATTACACAAGCAAGGCTCTGGCAAAGTTGTGCCGCCAGGTGTACTCTTCCCATGTGAAGAACAGACAGAGGTGTCCTCTGGGACCAGTTGACACTGGGTCACCTGTGCCAAGCGAGGTCTTGAAGAAGACCAATAAGAGAATTCAAAGCCACGGAGGGGAGGATGATGTCATCAGTCTTTCAGCCTACAGAAATCAGGATCTTCCAGACAATTCGGGTCATTCGAACCACCTACCTGGTCCTCAGACATCACTCATGGCACTCCAGCTGGGACTTCTAATGGCTCAGACAGCTTGGATAATCAGAGGTTTTGGGTGTTAAAGGCGACTCTGCAGCCGCCTTGCAGAGCAGGGTAGACAGAGCCATTGCTCTCTGCTCTGCGCACACACATACCAGAGGCACGTCCCATCCCTGCAGTGTTTGTACACCTTCTGAATTCCTGTGTACAAGTGCCAGAATCTGAGACTGGTTTTGCGAACTTCTGCTTCTATTTCTAAATTTTTTAAATGGCTAATCGCGTCTGTCTTTGTTGCTGAATGAACAGTTACCGCCTCGTTGTAGCCTTTAGAAATAGATTTATCATGTAAATGCCGGTAGAATACTAAGTATAGCTGAAATAATGGGTAGTACTGTAATAGCCTTCCCTAAGAGGTATTGTGCCATAGTTGGTCATAAGAGTCCAAAAATAGAATGATTGTCCTCAAAATCAGTAGCACACCCAATACGAGTTGCTCATTTCTCATCACAAGGAACACTTCTGTTTTGTACAGCTCGACTCTTTCTTGTCTAGATCTGACTGGTCACATGCTACATTAAGTTAGTGTATTTTTTTGATTCTTTTTTTGGTTTGATATTTGTATCATTCATTTTGTCATATTTTTCCACTATTTATATCTACCTAAGAGTAAAATACATATCATACCAAATTATACCAATTGCCTGTATGACCTGAAATCCTGCTTTCAGTAGTGACCGAAGGGGATTTTTAGAGGAAAGCAATTAAAAAGTATATTTCTAGGTACTACTGCAATGCAGGTCCAGAGAAAGCAGTGGGAATTCTCTCCAGACACCATTCACGTAAGTCAGCTTACACAGCAACTAATTGGCTGCTCTTTCATTACCTTGAATTGTTAAATATTTTCTTCATATTTTACAGAATATAAAATCCTGTCTCTTGAAGAACAAACACAATGCCTCTTTGGATGACTTCATACTGCAATGAGTTCCACTATAAGGGACTAAAAGCCGCCAAGCCTTATACTGCTCTGAGAAAACGAGAACTCTCAGGACCCTCTGAGATGTGAATCTTAGAGAGGAAGGGGTAGGCATTTTTCTTCACACACTGTCTTGCTTTCCTTTTAGAGAGTATGAGGTTCTCTTTTCACAAGATGAAAAAAAGAAATAAATGAAAAGTTTAATATATACAGTTAGATTTCACTTTTTTTTTTTTCTTTCCATGCTAAACCCCACAAAAATCTAAAAATAGAAAACACAAAATATACAAAAAGAAACCAGACCTGAGTGCCCAAAGCATGGCTAACACTTTGTTGGATTTTTTTAGTTGGTATAATTGTCTGACAAACTCCCTAAAATTTCTGTCTCTTGGATAACTTTGGATAATCAAAAACTATAATTATACTACTACAAAATGCCTTTTTTTCCCTTCCACAGAAAAAGTGTATGCCAATTCTTTCACCATTAGTGCCTCTTTCCCCTCAGATGCACCAGTACAATGGCACAGATGCTGCCCATTAATTTTTTGGTAATCTGAATTCTTTCTTGACATATCCAATTTATCCATTAGGTCTAACAGTGGATTTCAATCTTTTAACCTGGCAGATGGAAATACATAATTAATTCTCAGAAGAATTAAAAAAATGTGTGTGGAGGGGTCTGATTACTGTTTCTAAAGTCTGCTTGGTACTCTCCAAATAAAAAGATACAGCTAGGAACAGCCAAACACACTCTGCCTAAAGTTAAATGAGTGACTCCTCTTCATTTTGATGGAGGCAGGAAAGGTCTCTACAGATAAGAAAAGTAAGAACAAGTTTTACCTCTACCTCTACCAAATTTCCCATGTGTTGCCCCAAAACTAGATTCCACTTGTCAGTGATCCAGGGTCGAGATACCTGCTGTAGAGCAGAACATTAACAGACCTTTTTACTCCGTATAAATGCTGAAGTATGCAGCTGTGATTGATTGCTTAAACACAGATTACATAATATAAGACTTATCGATTGAAGAAGAAACCACAGAGGATGTCTAAGTAGAAATAAATTAATTTCATCTGTCTCATTATTTTTATATCTAAACCAACATTAACAGATTTTAAAGAAACTACACAGTCCTTCTTATTTTAAATTATTTTCAGGTATATATGGTAAGATAAGTATCGTATATGAATAAATTGTCATGTCTTAAAATCTAAACCACATCAGCTAACTTTCACAGAAATGCAGTCTATCCAAGAATGAACCTTTGCTTTCCTAAAATGCCGAACAACCAGCATTTTAGGAGTATATTCTTTTGATTCACTGACATACCATAGTTAAATTGATAGGCATTTTGGCTGGAGACAGACTTCATGAACAGATTTATTTTTTCTTTTAATAATGCTTTGAAGTGCTGCTAATAAAACAGCCAATTAGAAAACTGCATTTTAGAAATAACACAGATAATTAGCCATTCCTTATAGCATCCTACCACTGTTATCATCTATGTAACTTCTGATATATAGTCAAGAATAAACTACTGAATTACAAACTGTAATTAAACAGTTATATTAACTTTCCAAAATGAATATATGTTACGAAATAAAGTTCAGTCACAGGAAAAAGAAGACTAAATCAACCAGGGCTAAACCAACCAGGTGCATTCCAGTTGAAAAGAAAATAAATTGGGACACTCCACACCCACACAGGGCAGTTTCTGAGCTCATCTTTAAACAAATCACAGTTCTATATATAGAAGACTTCCAACAAAAAGTATTTTATGGTGTCACGGAAGGAAGGAGTTTTACTAAGTAGTCTTGCTATTCAAATATCAGTACGGACTGTACCACACTGCTTGCACAAAACCCCATGAGATCAAGGACCCATAATGGTAGCTGCCGTGTGAAGAAAAGCCTGTATCTTAAGGAGCTTATCATCTAAGTAGACAGACTATAATCAGTATGGTATGAACACAGCCTGAACAGCATTTAAGCTTTTTTTTTTTTTTTTTTAAAGGTACATTACCCACAAAAAGGTGTTGGTGTGAAAGTAAATATGAATCTCAGTGTCCAGTCGATTATTCATGTGCTGTCTTTCAGTTTGCAGTACACAGTATAGAACAGTACTTCCTCCCATAAGCCTCAATTTTCATGAACTTTTAAGTTCCTTCTATGCTGCTTATTTCCTATAGTGAAGGACACTATTTTCCAAAATCTGACCTAATGTAAGCCTGTGCACTAAGCAATACAGGGCAGACTTACAAAAGAGCTCACAGTTGCTAAAAATGAAGAAAATTCAGAACTGCTCATATCCATAACTCTTTGTGGCACATAGGAATAATTTGGTGTTTAAATAATAATTACAACTTTGGAGTAAGAACTTAATTACTTGTTATAACCTTATTATTTACACATACATGGCATGCATGGTAAACTGTGCAACTGTGTGTTGAAATACGGCAGTGATTTCTCCACCCCAAAAGCTCACCAAGCAGCCATAGTAGTGGCTTTCCCCCTATGGAGAGTGGCTTTTATGCCATTTTTAGGGCTTTGATTACATAAAATCCCAACCATGGTAAACATACAGCATGCTCAGTGTGCTTACTGTAAGCCTTAATCCAGGTACGGAACGCCAATAGGAGTCATGTGCTGGCCCCAGGCTGATTATTTACCAAATTCAGGAGATATTAGCCATAGATCAAAACTAATTCGCCACTCCAGCCAGTTCCCCAGCGTTCCTACCAGACCACATCAATGTCAACAGATTATGATTCATTACAGCTTCATTCAGTAATGACTTTCCATGTAGAACAAGAGGAATGTGAAAGATTACTAACACATTCGGCCACTGATAGCCAAGGTTCTACATAACTCTTCATCTGACCTTAAAATCAGAGAGCAAGTCATCACAGTGAATGGTGTCATGACCTCAGTTCACACAGAAGTCACAGAATGAGGAATGGAGCCGATTGTAATACTGACATTTCTCAAAGGAAAAAGGGTTGTTGAATGTTTTAACTTCAATTGTGTAAAGCAAAAAAATATTCACTAATCAGAATTATATTTTGCAATCCTTGCTAACACTAAAAAAGGCTTAAACATATTACAGCAAGATACTTCACTGGCAATATGCTAAAAAATACGAAGAAGAAAAGAGATAAGAACTGCAGGTTTAGGTTTCCCGTAGATAATTGTGTTAATGCTGTCTGCATAATCCATGACAAATTAGGTTCAGCAAATTCTGACCTATCTCCAAATCTCAAAAGAGCAACCACCTACCATGCACAATTTAGTAAAACACTCTTCTTATGTTGATTTATATATAGAACAGTAGGTTGGATGGTCTTAAACATTTAAGTTTAGGCTTTTGATAAGTTCATATATCGAACAAATTATTTAACTGCCTGAAAAAAATTATTCAGAATTCATGTCTCAACTGGGATGGGATGACCCCCCCATTGTATGTGATAAACAATGGTAGAAGACAATTTTAACTCCAACAATTGCACTCTTTAAAGGCAAAATTAAAGTACACAATGAGAAAGCAGACCAGCCTGTATTTAGTTCTTCACAGTCATACAATTTCAGAAGTACTGTGTAGAGTGTTTTCTCACCATATAAGTGAGCCTGGCATCTGGGGTGAAGGTGTCTACCTGGACGGTAGCCAATGAGGTTTTAGATCTCATCAGGGAGAAGAGAATTTGCAACCTGGGCCTTCCACTTCCAGAGTAAGGGATCTAATCATTAGACTATTACATAAACAATATAGGCATGTGTGTGTGTGTGTGTATATATAGAGGCACATATATATGTATGTAAATGCCATCCTTAGGTGTCTTTTAAAAGGCAGAGCACACCACCTGTATCCCAAACAGCTATGCAAAGAGGTGAATCCTGACTCCTGGCTGTCTGCTTGCATCACACATTGAGGAGAGGGGCGAGTTTCAGCAGTAGGAGGATGTGCTGAGGATAGCAGAGGCATCCCCCACCCTGCACCACGTAGGGTGTTGTGGATTCTTCTCTGAGGTTCCCAAGTCTCCTTTCACAATGGAGATGGTAAATTTAGGATGGTAAGCTTCATTCTCAAGGACCAGTAGACCCAAGACAATAAAACAGAGTACTGCCAAACTCCATTCAGAAGCAGAAAGCAAGGAAATAAGAAAAATAAGCCACTTTGCAGCAGGACTCTCTGAGGCAATTTTGCATCTTATCTGAAAAGTCAGGGGAAAAAAAAAACCAAACCACACTATCTGAAGTCCTAGTTATTTATAGTTTATATTTACTATTTGCTCAGTAGAATAAATGTGCAGAGTACTACTGTGATAAGACATAAAAATGTTACTTGCTATACTGACATGAGCTCTAGTGAAAACTTTACAAATGGAAATAATGCTGCTAAATTTCTTTTATTTATGTTTCCAAGCCACTGTATTCCTATCTGCCATATCATTCTTCATGCCCTAAGATAGTCTGCTTCTTAAATTGCTTTTTATAGATTAAATAACTTTTCCCAGCAAATCACATGCTTTCAGCAAGTAAGCCATGCAAATGAAGCCAAAGGGGAGTGGTGTGCAGATCAGATGAAGGAGCGGGTCATTAGCAATTCCAGTTTAGCAACACTGAGGTCCACACTCCCATCTTCTGTCACTACATTCTGTATCTGACCAACCCGCTTCCCATCTCTCCCTCGGCGATACCTCTCTGTCCACATATCCTCTTTGTTCTTCCAAATCCTCACTATTCTTCATATCTCTCTACCCACTACCACCTGTCTCCCCTCTATATTCTTCCAAGCACTACTCTCATTGCACCACATTTTCTCTTCTTCAACTCGTCAATCCTACCGTAATGCCTCTTACGTCCCCATGAGTGGCAGACCCACCTACTTGTTCCCTGAGCTACTATCCTCCCTCATGTCCCCTTCTATATCATTTGATCTTGATGTGTTTGGCCATGGGAAGATAATCTAGACCTACTCTCTTCATGGATGACCACCAGGCTGGTCAGCCAGAAGGTGTATCTATGAGAGCTACCGGATCAGATCACACTCCACCTCCCAGAATAGCTAAAAAATCTGCCATACACTTGCATGTTGTGACAAGCTGCCCGAAATGATCAGACACGAGCTACTGATGTATCTTAAGGAAAATGGCAGCTCAGAGCATCCTACATTATCCAGCTAAGACCAAGCTTGATCTGCTGAAGCTGAAGTCCAAGATATCACCAGCCTAATTCTCTTGAATTACAGTAGGGATTTCCTAAGATGTCTGACAGCTGTATTCACTTCGCTTGTGTGAGTGGTTATGGCCAGACCCACCCTGTCCTTTTGGGAAGAACATGGACTTTGTCTTTTTTTTTTTTTTTTTTTTTTTTTTTCCCCCCTCTACCAGCTGTGGCATTTGAGTGGAATATGGCAAACTAACTGTTTCACCACCCTCTCAAAATTGTGACAGGTAAATTGTGATTAGGAGCCCTACCTAGCCTTGTTGACTCATAAATTATTTGATCTCCTAACATTTTGTTTTCCTTTCCTACCATACCTCACAAAATTGCCTATGCCTAAGACTGGCTTAAATCACTGCTGATGACTGGATTACTAATAAAGGGCATCACTTAGTAATGACATGATTCTGTTTTCTAAGGTTTTGGATGGGGATATATGCTTTTTAATATGGGATTATTTTTTTCACTGCAAAGAAATGTTAAATATTTGACCTCTGCCTTTTTTCCCACACCACTGCAATTATCAGAATGGTTATTTTTACATGTCATAGTTACGACTTTAAAAGTAACTATGTATCATACACAGACACATTCTGGAGCATATAAGTAAGGAGAGAAGGCCTAGTTTCAAAATTCACAGCTCCATTCTCACAGATTTATTGCCTAATTGGGCATAAATCCTAACATTCTCTGTGTCTTAGAATAAGAAGCTATATAGTTATACAAAGTGGTGAATAAAAAATGGTAATTCGGTGTGAAGATATGACTGCATGGGTAACAAGGTGAATATTCAAACAGTGCTCAGAATTGTTATTAGCATCACATTCTGGCTTCATAAGATCATTAGTGGAATACTGGGCTTGACTTTGGTGTCTGTATTTTAAGCAGATGTTGATAAATTAAAAAGAGTTCAAAAGGTGTACAGAAACAAGTGGAAAATGGGTGTTACTGACTAAAGTTCAGCTGTGTAGTTTGGATATAGAAGGTTAGGAAACAATTTAGTCTTCCTCTTCAGACATAGAGGGTATTTTTGATACTAGAGAGTTCTTTAATTTTCATTCAAATGCCTAACAAATGGAAGCTGAAGCTAGAAACATACTAGAAATAAAGAAGCTTTTTTAAGAGTTTGAATAATTAACTGTAGAACACTTCACCTATCATGAATTTCTCATCCCTTAAGGACCTTAAATCAAGATGGTGCATATTTCTAAAAGATAAGCTTGAACTAAAAAAAAAAAACCTACACAAAACCCCCAAAACTTATGGCCTTCATGAAAAAAACCCCATCTGTTAAAATTACATGGTGAGTATGAGGGGGTGTCAATTGTGTGATGGTAACAGTCTTGCCTAGGCTAAAAAACTATGAAACCTAAATAGACACATGCTACAAGTTGTATTGCAAGAAAGGCCAGACTCAATGAATTTACACTGATAAATCCACGTGTCCAGAATCAATGTCGCTGAATCTCTGGGCATGATCTTACACAGTCACCTAATATGTTACTGAGCAAAAGTAACCTTCACAGAAAAATTAGTATTGTTACAGTATGTCCTATACAGTCCTTTAAAAAAAAAAAAAAAGGCAAAGGAAATAAGAGGCTTTTAAATGTAGCTCTAAAATCATGTAATTGGTCAGAAAAATAAAAGCTGTTTCGGTTAAAGGTGGATCATATATTTTCTGTACTTTTTTAAAAAGGGGGGGGGGGGGAAATAATCACCCACTCCAGTAGCTTCTTCATCCCAGACTCAAGCAAACGTTTTCATGTCTTCTAAGACAATCAAGAGTAGTTGGCTAGAACTGAACAAGCAAGTTTTGCAGCCAGCTGCCTTAAGAGCATGGAAAGTCACTTGCAATGATCTCTCTCTGCCAGTTAATGTTACTGTGCAGCCTTAGGCTCCCACCAAATCGGCCACTGTAGCAGACGTCCAGGCAACTGATTGCGAGAATATTTGTCTCAATCTACTGCCTGACATAATGCCATACTCCTTTCCATACAGTACACAGAAGGTCATGATTATCTCCCTTTCCTTGACTAGACATTCCTGTAAAACATAGCACCAGCACAGTGAAGGCTCGTAGTTCAATACAGTGCTCAGGATGTCTGTCTGTATCTGCAGACTGTATCTGTCAGTCACTTGTGAGGGGAGAAGGTTTGTCCAAGAGACAAAGTCTCGCAGAAGCTGGAAGTGGATCACAAACACAAACCAGGTCAACTGCTGACTTTACCACATAAAATCACAGAATCATGCTGAACCAAAGTTAAAACCAAGTCCTTTGCTTTAGCTTTCCCACAATAACCTCTTAGCATGCCTCAGAAAACCCCACAAAAATATCAGCAGGTTTCAAAAGTAGAGAGCAAGTGGCTGAAGTATTATTACCCTTTCTGATATGTGGGAGACATTCAGATAATAACTCAAAACCTTCACCTCCTTCTTCTCCAAGTACAAAGGATTCTCTTTTGAATCATCCTGCTCTAACATAAACTTACAGCAACATGTATATAGCGTAAAAAAACCCCAAACAACAAAACCAACAACAAAAGCCTTACAAAAGTACTGCACTGCAGGCATGGTTCTTCCCTAGGGAGAGGATGAAAGAGCAACATGTGACAGATGTTTGTCGTGTCATTTTATATAGTATTCAAATGCACTCACAAACAATACTGATGAGAATGGTATAAAAACCTAAACAGACCAGACTAAAACAAAGTGTTACAAAAATAACACTTGAATAAGAACAAAAGGAATTAAATATAGACCAAGAAAGTGGTTTTAGGAAGCTTTGTTGATTTTTTATGTCAATTTAAAAAAAAGAATAAAGTCTATTTCAAGGACTCTCTCAAATCCCAAATTTGTCTCCATTATCTGCTGACTCAGAGACTTCACAAGACACTCTGGCTGGGAAACTGCAGGGGTTGCTTCCGACATAATATACTATTGATGTACCACTGAAGGATATAACACCACCATGAAACAGAGCATCCTCCCAGCCTGCAGGGTTTCTAGCTATTCTCTTATGATCCATACTTCCTCCCTGCAGCCAAAATCTCATTTTCCCTTATGTAAAACTCCTTTCTATACTAGTTTTAGAAACAGCAGATAAAAAGAATAAATAAAATACTCTCAGGGAAAGTGACTGAGCAGTGAAATGTCAGAGTGTAATGGATACCTGATCATATAGGCATATATTTCAACTATGAAGTGTAAAGAGAAGAAAGACACTCTAATAATTCATAGGCTCATATAAATATGTATGAAGGCAACTTAAAAAATTGTTCACCCAGTTTGGGCAGTATACATTTTAGCATGTGAACTACTGCACAGCAGTTGCACATGCTCCTATGGGGAAGACAGCACAAATGCTTTGATTTTTCAGGCTGCTGCTATCGACAGTGAAAGCATCATTCTTCAGTCTGAACTGGTTATTGGTATTCCATTCTAGACCTGAGATGCTTAAATCATTCTTCAAACATAAGCTGTTAAGCAGTCTAAGAAAAAAAAAAAAAATATCCTGTATAGCTATTTTATTTGTGTTCAGGTATTTGGAGTCTGCAATAATTAGATTAGGAGGTATCCTCAAACATTTCCAGATATACCTATCACATAAGAAAACAAAATTAAAATGTGGTCTACCTGCTGTTGCTAGAAAACAAAACAACTATCTGCCACCATAAACTTCTTCCTCACAGAGGTTCCACATCCATGAAATTTCATTCTCTTCAGTAGCCTGTGCTTTTGATCCCAGCATAAGAACTAATTTTCACAACACGTTCCCAAGTTTAAGAAGGTATTTCCACCAATTTCCCCATTTCTGCAAAAGTAAAAGTTTTACAACATAAGTCTTATACACAGCATTAAACAGACATCCTTTCCTAAGATGGTAGGACACAGCACAGAGGAACAGGACAGAAAAACATATCGCTAGCTAAGGGACTGAGGTGGATTCATGGTCTGAGCAACATGTGTGAAGGCAGAGGAACCAGCAAGTCCAAACCCACCCACTACGCACCCGTCCTGTTGTTCAAAGGGGTTTGGAGGGAGGAACGCACTGTGGAGGGCCACTACGTTGCTGGGGTTGGTGAACTCCCGGACATCACAGCTACTACAATCTCTACTACAGCAGTTCTGCAGAACAGAAAACAGGCATTCTTCCGTTAGCAAGAGATCCCCAAATAGGGAAACAAAAATACACACAAAAACCCCCTCATCAGTCATCATTAGGGGGTAGTGCTGTACCAACCAACTTAGCAAAAAGGTGGAAGCCAGATGGGTAAAAACTTCTTCCCCTCTCCGGCATCCATACATCCTCAGCGAACAAGCTGAAGAAAGGAGAGATCACCCAGTCAAACCACTGAAAAAAAAGAGATTCCTTCTGCTTTTCAAAGAGAAGCTCCACTCCACTTTTCTTTAATCCATTTAGGAATTAGAACTGGTTCATCCACATTCTTACATTTAATCATGAACATATTTAGGTTAGAACAAAAAAAAGGCTTCCCATTCGTAATCCCATATTAACACACACACTGGGGAATATCTGGAAAAGTCTGCTAGTGTATAAAGATGCAGCTGGCAAGTAAAGTTTTCTTAAGTGCCTAAACCACCTGAAAATCCCACTACCTGCTTTTACACCTTCCAGCACTAATCTTTAAAAATAGGGCTGATGGTCCTTGGCCAAGTAATCAACTAATCAAGTAATCAGGTAATCAAGGACTGCAAGATCATACCCTGATTCTGGAGCACTTCCTTAAGCTCCAAGGGGATTATCTGTTCCAGTTACTATCCAAAATGATTAAATCACATGATTCTGAGCACATCACAAAAAAGAAATCAAAACTCCTTTTTTCTGTACAAAACATTTTCACAACATGTGAATCAATACAACATATAAATGAGGTAAAATTTATCTTCAGTGGTCAGACAGGAGTATAGAGAAAGGGAGATTAATTTATTCTTTTACCATCCAGTAAAAAACCATCAAAACCAAGACATAAATTTAGGCTCTGCTTCTGTGTTCTCTTTATTGAAACTCATTCAAAATACACTTTCTAAAAAGTGCCTTTGAAAACTGATTTAGGTTTTTTAAACTCAAGTAATTTTAAGATTGTCAAAGTTAAAAATAATTCTTCCTGGCAACAATTTTGCAGATGAAGTTTGAATTTCTTGCAAAATTCCACCATGGAGTTATAAATGTAGATAATAATTTGGACTCTGACAGGCCTTTGACAATACTTCCCTATTTTATTCTTATGCATTAAAATCTAGCTATTTATTTATTGCTGTTAATAGGGTAATTTTACTTTTCTTCTGCACTGCTTTTACATTGTTGAGTGAATACTAATGCATATAGAGTTTATGAGGAATCATCTATGACCAAACAAAAGAAAGAATCTTACAGCCTGGATCAGACAAATAAAATAAAATAAAATAAAATAAAATAAAATAAAATAAAATAAAATAAAATAAAATAAAATAAAATAAAATAAAATAAAATAAAATAAAATAAAATAAAATAAAATAAAATAAAATAGTATTCAACTGCACAGAGATAAAAATTTATTGGGTCATCTTATCATGATACTGAAGGATCTAAATTTTGGTCTTCTCCGCACATGTATCTGTTATTAAAAGTAGATGTAGCTAATTTAAATTGATCTCCCCTTTTTTTCCCCCTAAAAAAAAGACGCAGACACCGAAACATGAAACTACTTTCTGGTTTGTGATGCCAACTTTTACATATTTTATTTTCATAGACTATTTCTGGTCATTCCAGAAATACAACATAGATATTTCCATTTATTAAAAAAAATACTTTATCTTTGTGTATCAGGTGGTCAAATGCAGCCTAGAGTGGCGGGGAGTACAAATTACTGGAAATTGCAGTAAATGTACGTGACAACTGCCATTGATACCTCTCAACCCTATCACATTTACCCATAATCTGCTGTT
This sequence comes from Athene cunicularia, assembly GCF_003259725.1. Lineage (NCBI taxonomy): Eukaryota > Metazoa > Chordata > Aves > Strigiformes > Strigidae > Athene > Athene cunicularia. The sequence goes on from NW_020799092.1 coordinate 70,925,306, forward strand.
TTACAAAGGATCCACAAAGTTTCTGTATACATACGGTAACTGGGAGTTGCAGAAATTTTGTATTAATGGCTGTAGGAAAGAGAAGAACCTTACCATACATGCATTACAAAAACTATTGAGTTACTGTAGGGTGCACCAGATACACCCCAGTGACACCATTCTCTCCATGTGTACTCAGCACATGCAGCCCAGGGCTCCCCAGACCTGCCACCCTGGGCACTGTCCGTATCTGACATACCCACCTCTAGGCAGTGACCTATGGGAAAAGTATTTTTCTGTTTCATTCCCAATGCTCACACAGCAGCATCCACATCACGAAAGCCACCACGCGACCTTCCCAGCTGGAGGTGAGCTGCTCTGTTCATGGTATGAGAAATTCACACTTCTGCTCTGGATGTGTAGTATTACAAGTACCTTTCAACTTACCACTTCTCAAGTGTATTTACTCTGGGAAAATCAATGTGTTTCACCAAGAGCAAAAAGACTTGAATACACCATGGTGACTCAATTATTTATGAGGAATGTAAAAAAAAAAAAAAAAAAAAGACACAAATTCTCAGTTCCTCTTCACATTATCCGTTATTTGTCTTTTCCATAAAGACAAAAAATATATTTTCAAATATGTATGGCCACTTCCCTTTCCCCTTCTGTAAACACTGATTCTTATTTTATATGTGTATACAATGAAGAAATAAAATGAAATGCTTCCAACCCTTGAAGAAGGTACTCTGCAGAAATGAAGACCCGTATATTACTGAGTAGAATTAAACAGCACCAAATGCAATGAACTGGTAAAATGTTCAACTAGCTCTTTTAAATAAATAAATTAATGAAAATCACACAACTAAATCATGCACCAGAAGACAATAGAAAACAGAATCACTAATAACCCTACCAGTTTTAGTTCATACACTGGAACCCCAGAGAACAAAAGACAGTTGTGATGTTGACTGAGGTCAAGTTTCATTTATTGTCAATACATGACAAGCTTCGGCCTCAATCCCCAGTGATCATCAGCACTCGACAGTCCCACAGCTCTCTCTGGGTCCCCCAGATCATAAAATCATCTGAGGAATCCAACACTGTGCTAACCAAGTAATGAAGCCTTATTCTCTTAGAGGAAGTTTCAAAAGGACTATTGTATTTCAATGATTTCCTACTCCCTTAGGTCCTTATGAAATCCCAGTCTTGGTGTGTTTTTTCAATGTTCTATGGTCTCGGCTGCCCAAAATTTTAATACGATTTTCAAAAAAAAACATTAGATGTCCATATTTCCTAGTGAGATTAATGATGATTCAGAGAAGCTATGAAAACCATCTATTTAATCCATTTTCATCTATGGTAAAATCCATTTCAACCCAACTTCAGTACTCCACTTTAGCAAACGGATTTAGTTCTTTGATACCAGAGCTTGCTATCCAAAAATATCAAGCACCCATAAATCAAGCACCAATAAAAGTGAGAATTGCTCAACTTTTAATAAAAACAAACGATTAAGACATTTTTTCCAAAAAATACAAAATACTCCCAATTTCTGAGGTAAATCTCAGCTAGGATCGTCAAAAAATATTTTCAGTTTCAAGTGGGCTTTAATAAATTTGATTGGGTAAAATTCTTAGTTATCATATACTTTACTCTTTCATTTACTATATATAGCTAAATTATTTGTCTTTCATTCTAGATAATCTTGATAGTAATTTTAACTACCCCATGAATTAACCTGTAGAAGAGCTTCTTATTACTGCTAAATTTAAGGGTTTGTATTAGAGCATATTAGAAAGTGCTCATCTGATAAAATTAGAATTATAAAAATGCTCTCAAGGCTTATACAGCTGCTTAACAAAATCTACCTATTTACCTGCATCACAGCTGATGGGGCATTTTTAAAACCCAAATCTGACAAGAGAGTTTGAATTTAAAAAAAAAAAAAAAAAAAAAAAGCACAGTATTGCTTTGTTCCCAGATAATGTGATCATGATATCAACCTTAAGCAAAGGCTTCACCTACAAACTGCTTTATCAGCCACTGTGATGTAGCCACCTAACTGAGTTTCTTTTCCAGTTCTTAAGTCAGCTGTGATGTGGTACTGATCCATTCTCCATACAGTTTTGCCACAGTAATTTACCATTTAGTGTTTAAAAAAAATGCAAATACGTTTCTATAATGTATGTATTGACTAAGAGCTTGAGCTGAGGAAATGCAACTGGACTTGATAGTATCATCCACCTCAATTGTTTTGTGGGCAGCAGATTACACAAAACTAAAGATGATGAAAACTTACAATACTGCTTCTTGGTTTATATGTGAATGACATGAATATTTGATAGGTTAAGATATTTGTAGTTGTGTAGAAAGATGGAATCAAAGATCACTTCAAGCCAGAGTTCAGCTTTTCATGCTTCAGAAGAATGAACAACAAATCCTTCTCCCACAACTCCTCATACTGGTCGTTATGATAAATAATAAAACAGAAATATAAAGCAGAAATATGGAGTGCCTGAAAGTTAATGTTCTGGTGGATAATAGTTTGCTATGCATCAAAGCCAAACATTTAGGTCCTTTTTACACAATATAGGGAATTCAATCTAACTTATGAGGGATAAATAAAAACGAAAAAAAAAATTGAAAATAACTATCTTAAATAAACTCAGATACTGCCTCTGCAAATGGAATAATGAGACCCTCTAGTACCTTAAAAAACAAAGTGGAGCATATTGTGTTTTCAGTTTTGTCCATGAATCCAGAGCAGTTTCACAGCAGATTTAATCACAGTTTACAATGTCTTAACTGACAGCAGGTTTTGTCCCCAAACTGTAGGTAAAAATCTCCACATAGAAATAATCTATTTCAGCATGTTTACATCTTATATTTGTTTAGGCAGGCGAATTCTTTTCCTTTAAAGGAACTGTTCTTTCAAGAGTATCCAAATAAACAAACCATAGTTTTGCAAAATCATGTTGAGGCAAAAGAAAAGAAGACGATACCCTGTCTTACCTGACGTCTGAGAACAATAAACCCCAGCCCTGGAATCTAAAATACCTAGCTTCCTAACAAATCCTAAACAGTTTGAAAGCGCATAAAAGAATCAGTATCTTCAGAAAAAATACCGAAATTCAATGTCTTTCATATAAAACAGAAAGATCAAGAGAGTAACTTTTTTTTTTTTTTTTCTTTTCAAAGCCACCTTCATTTGGAATCAAGTTTAAAACTTGGTTGTGTAGGGGGGCCTTATCCTTCCATTATCCGGTGTGCACCTAGTGATCCCAAATTTTACTGAAATACTGCAAACACCTGTAGGATTTGGGCAATTAAAATCCAGCAAACACAAATCACAGGCTAAATCTAGTTACCTTTAGTATTGACTCTGAGATCAGGATTTGTGTAACTCTGTTTACTTTCAGTGCTGCCTCTGCAACAAACAAAAGAACGGCCACAAGTATGAATTCAGATGAAAATGAAGTCCAAAAGCTCAGAAAAGCAAAGAAATATAATGCAGAAAGTAGATTCCTTATATAAAGAAATAAAACAGACAAATCACAGAATGATAAAAATGTAGAATAATAACAAAGCAACACAGAGATGTATTTTTGGCCAGATATCTTCCAAAGCGTTCACATAACCTCAGGAGAAAAATCTAGTGCAAAGATAATAATCACAAACAACATTAACTTCTACTACTACAGTTCTGTTGGCAAGTAAGCAACTAAATTGTCTGGAACTGCCCCGGAGCCCAAATATTTGGCCATAGGTATTAAATAAATGCTTAAATAAAACCTTCAGCACACATGCTACCTGGTGAAAGGAGGAGGATAATGCACTTGTGAGCAGCCTCCTCACCTCTCCCAGCTAGAAAAGAGAAACTATCCTCTGGAAAGTAGTAATAGCAGAAAAGACACTTCTCAGCTAAGGGAAAAGCCCATATTTGTCATGCAGCTGAAAAAAAAAAAAGATCACTGACGATTAGAGTCTCAGAAAACTGATAGAGGAAACATCTTCAGCCAGTGCATTGTATGTAGAGAAAATGAACAAATACACACTTGAACCAGGAAAAAAAAAAATCTCTTATTTACACAAGATCTGATTTATCTTTCAGAGTACAGTTTTCAAGGATCAGGTCAACGTTGAATAATTAGCAATTACACGTCTCTAAGTCATATTAGTATGCTACTCTTACTACTATTGCAGATAAATGCATTACAATTATTTATTGAATTACCCTCAGAACATCTTTCTGAGGGACAGACCTATTATTTGTTTAACACTCTATATGATTTTATTATCACTGGGGAATGAAGGCAGACACACTGAGAAATTTATCTGAGGTTTCTAGAGAACTACCCAGAGCCCAGAACTCTTGACTGCTTGCCCATTGTCTAACCTATTTAAATATCTTAAAATCTATATCACCACACATTTCAAACACCTCATTGAAAATACTGAAGCTACCTGTATATTTGTCACTTGAAAACAGGTAACGAACACAATGCTGACATTATCATATCTGAGTGTGGTATCAAACAAGATGTATCACAAACTGCTGTTCTTTTGTCGTGATTATAATATAGAGACCCCTTTACATATACAGAGGCATATAAATAACTACAAAAGTGAGCTTTCAAAAAGCGATGTACAGATCTGTCTTAGTATGGTAAGGAGTGGTTCCGCAGCCTACTGCCAACCCTTCTTCCATCACCACCAAAGCCCCCAGACAGGACTGGCACTGCTCTCCCCGCCAGCAGCAGCCGGCCCTGCCAAGGCCACCCTGACCCCCACGCAGAAGCACCCCGGTTCCCTTCACCTGCCCGCATGGCTGCTGAGCTACAGCACACGTCCCCTGCCTCCACCAGCCACAAGCTAAGCACTGACATCAGGTTTTTAAAGCGTCATGTCACCTGTAATTGCTTAATATTGGTTTTAAATTATGGAGTCTCCCAACCTTCTTATAAATGCTATAAATTTTTATTTTAACTTCCCTTCTGTTTGTTCTTTTTTCTCTCAGGGTTTGTTGTTTGGAGTTGAGGGTTTTTTTTTGAGGGGGTACTTTATATCTTTACTCCTTGAGACACCATCTTTATCAATACTGAGCTCTTCAGGAGCTACATCCATTAAATGTCAGGGATGGCAACAACATAATACTTCATATATTGAGTATTCTGGCATTTGAGCTATAGAATAAAACATATTTAAAACACAGGGTAGAAGTGTGAAAAGAGCTAAGAGCTCCAACATCTTTGAAACACAGTGGGATTATGCACATAACTCCTTTCAAATTACAGGATTTAAGACTGTGATACAGAAGAGTGTTTATCTGATCTATACTGAACATATTCCAAAATACTAGTAAGGACCCAAACACGTAGAACTGGGGAGTCGCTCTGGATCTGTTTTGACATAGTAGAGAAACCTCTTCTGCTAGTAAAATGAAAAAATGAAAAAAAACATACCCTAAATCAGAAAACAGCCACAAAAAGAGGACATTTTACATATATAACATGCTCAACAAAACTTGGATGAAAACACAGATTTTAGTTTTCATTGGAAAATTCTTGATTCTCTTGGTTTAAATCAAATTCTTAATGTTACTTTAACCATTTATACATTAAACATACAGTTATTCCAAGCCTTTTTGTTATACAGATCCATAAAACTTGGGAGGAACATAAAATTTTTTATAGACCAAGTACATTTATTTCCTCTGCTGAGCTGCATTATAATGTATGATGAAGGACAACAACAGCTTTAATGAGCTGTTAAGATGAGACTTTTCAACTAAAATCTGCATGTCGATTCTGGCTTGCAAGGCACCAGGGAGGAGCCTGCCAAGGGCACTGGCCACCGCCCCACTTCCAAAGCCTGTGGGATGTGCAGCCTAGCAGGGGGGAAGAGGCACAGCAAAGAGCTCATCATGGATAAAGCCCTTTGGGCCAGCAAGGTGGCTGACTTGATGCAAAGCCAAAGCCTGAGCGCTGGGCTCCAGCAGCAGGTGGGTACATGCAACAGGGTCAGGTCAGGGCAGCACTTCTTTTCAATACTTGGCATGAAGCCCTTGGTGGATTCTCCCTCTTTAGGTGCCAATCTGACTGGAAGGGATGTTCGAAGAAAGGGGAGAGGGGAGGGAAGCAAAGTACCTCTCCAGAGATGGGCAGCAGGAACGGTGGGGAGGCAGTTGTCCCAGGGCTAAGAGCACAAGTCCCCTTCATCCCCCACAGTTTTCACAAGGACAAGGGCTGGAACCAACTCCTTGGGGAGAACAACCTCACTCCCTTCTTCCCTCCTGTAGTCAGGATTAGGGAGCAGCTCCAGGCCTCTCCCAACTCCTAGGCTGGAGTGTAGCGCAGCCCTTCCTGTGCATTGGAGCCAGGGCTCTGAAGGCAGGACATCTCCAGTTCTCAGTGAAACTTTCCAGCTCTTACATTAGATACTGTCCCTCTTAAAAAACAACTGGAGAGTCCTATGCTAGGATATGTAATCTGAAAAGATGGAAATTCTCATGCAGTAGCACCAGCACTGCAGACTGATAAATCTGTATAGCCTGTTAAGCATCTGGATGGAAATACTCAGCACTGTCTTCCACTCCTCTTTTTTCCCTCTTTCCTCACTTTGCTTTGCTGGCCAGATTATTCTTTGTATTTATAATAAGCAATTACATAAATACTTCGCAAACCTTTCTGAAAATCAAGACAATCCAAAATTTCCTTGTTTCATAAACAGTAGTAAGACAGAAACAAATTACAGGAGTTGCTTGTGGACAGCTTTAGCAGGCAAAACTCAATTATAAACCTTTAAAATACAGCTCTAACACATGGAAATGCAAGATCTACAAACAGTCAATTGGCAATTCTCCTACAAGAGAAATGCCAAATATTCCACACTGTACTGTGAACTTGATAATACTGATATGAAATTGCCCTGAGTAGTTGATATTGGCACATGGAAATAAAGCAAAGCTCAGCAAGACACATGAAATTCATGCATTTCCAATGTAATTCCAACCAGTATTGCATAAATCAGCATGGGCATGTAATTCTTGGCTGTCTTGTTTAACATAAGCGAAGCAGAAATTATGTGTTGTTGCAGGTGCTTTGCAAGCAAACATGACATCCAGCCGATTGTTAACAGACCAACTTTTTTTCAAAGGAAAATGAGCTGAAGGAAGATCTCCAAACTGCCTAATAAAAAAAACCCAGGTGGAAGTAGTTATGGCCACTCCTGAGCTGGAGCAGCCAAAAGCGACTGCGTGAAGTCAGGATGGCACTGGAAACAGGCTGCCCTAGGACAACGAGGAGCAGGCTCCAGCAGGCTCGTGAAGCATTGCTGGGGATGACAGTCACTTCCACTTCCAGCTGGGCCAGTTGCTGGGCTGTCCAGCATGGGCAGCTCCATTTGGCTCAGATGTTCTAAGAAATGTGTATCTCACCTGGAAAGCTACAGAACACCTGCAAGTTATGCTGAGAAATCTGCAGTTCCTAGCCAAAGTTAAACTCTAAAGTTATGTGACCTGAAATATTGTTAATCAAGTTGATTATTTCATTTTCCAAATGTAGGAGTTTATTTGTTTCTTATACAAAGCCTCAAATGTGTAAAATACCTTTAGTACGTAAAGATGGAGCCTCTCTGATACAAGTCTCTTTTACTTTTGAAGATATGTTTTACATTAAATTCAAAGCATTCAGAGCAGTTAAACAGCCCTTGCAATGTGCAGGTTAGAGCAGCAAGGGGCAAAAAAAGGGTCAGAAAAAAATCTGGTATTTGTAAAGTCATCTATACTGTATAATAAAATTCAACCATTTGATTTAGAAAATAATTACTGCAAATTCAATAGATGTGTTCTTCATAACAAAAATATTAAAATATCAATTTAAAATATAAAGGGGGATCCTTGACTTGCAGACCTGGGTGAACCATCTCGGTTGTGGTTTTTTTCCCCTCTCTTCTCTGCTGCCCCTCTGAAAAATTCCAGTGTAAATCATGCATTGCAGGCTCACCCTCCCTAACCGCAGGCTGTTAGGAGACATAAGTATCTGTAGCTGCCAGCCCAAGGGGAAAACGAATTTTTAAAAGCCTATAGACACAGAGGCTAGGCTATTCCTGGATTTGATCAGAAATTGCCTCTCAGCAGTGACACACAACACTGTTTTCAGGCAAAACATGAATAAACATGTACATAAACTTTTCACTAAGAGCAATACCACACTAGTTCTGTGATCCATCAGATCTCAGAAGATAAACATGATGAGATGTGGTTAGCTTTTGCTAGGAAAACTTCCGAACAGGAATTTAAAAACTGTAACTAGTTGGTGATTGAGTAGATGGCACTCCTCAGTGTGCATAACTCATGCCCAAGCAGTGTGGCAGGGAGCACCTCCTCTCAAGTTAGATAGATACAACTAACCTGAGAAAGACTGCTCAGAAAACAAGGATTCTGCTTTAAAAAAAAAAAAAATAAAAATTGAAGGGTTGTCATTTGGTTTCATTTTGTGCTTTTAAAAAATAAAACTGTGGAGAAAGAAGGAAATCTTTTCAAATAGTAGTTGAGGAATTCCTACCCAAGTGTAGCCCTGCACCAAGGGACACTGGAGATTACTCTGTGAACCTGCTCCACAGGATAGTCTCCAAGTCAGATTAGGAGCCCATTCCAGTTACCTGCTTGCAAGTGTGTCTTCACAGACAGCTTTATGGTGCCCCGTATGACATTCCCAGAGGGAAAGCTCTGGTTCCCTAACACCCAGGTGGCTATTCACTCCTCACTAGTCTGGTTTGGAATTTGGTTGGGCCCAGCAGTCTGTGAAGCTACAGCTACCCCATCCTTCTGATGACACATATGTACAAGAAAAAACTCAGTATTCTCTAGTGCAGGATAACCCCAGCACCCTTCAAACACAGGTATTTTCATCTCCTGCTACAAGGACACCCGGCATGCCTGAACAGCCTGATCACTGGCTGAATTCAGCACGGTGAAGAGCTGGTGATGGTCCTGGGAGGCGAATGATCCCCGTGCTATTCTGTCAAGTACAGAACCTTTTCTTTACGAGTGTATGGATTGTTAACTCCGGTGCCTAAGCCAAAATCCAGCTCATCTCACCTATTCCCTGGTGATCCCGACTGCACAGAACATTACACTTTTTCTGCACAAAATGTTACATAATATCGCCATGCACTGCCAACCAGGTGCCCTTTTTCAGAAGAAAATTGTCAGCTTTTTCAAGGTTTCCTTTGCCCTTAGCAGTACAAATGACTGCACCTGTAAAAAACCTTGATGAATTAATGCAAACACAGGAAAACAGTGTTCTCATGATCAATTTCAGGATCGAAGTCCTACCAACGAGGGGTGCTGTACAGTGAACACTACTATGTGGTTGTCAAAAGGAGACATGAGTTTCTTCATCAGTTCAGGTATTCATAATCTGCTGCACTGGCTTGTGCCAGTTTTAGGTAAAAGTACTGTGAGGCATAAAAGGGAATCAAAAAAAGATTGCAGAACTTCAGCTGGATATCATCCCTAATGTTATGCAACTCCTTTCTCCCAAAAAAAGAAGGGTGGATTCAGCATGACCTAAACCTTGTTGCCCGTACAAGGCAAAATCCTACTCTGATCCCTCACTGATCATCTCTTTAACTCTACACAGGCCCCAGGCACAGACAGAGGAGGACAGGGAGACCTAGAGGATCCTCATGGTGAAAAGTGCTCCAGCAGCTCAGACAGATATTCCTCACACCGCGTAAGTGCTAGGGAGTCCTCCCACCCTTTCCTTCATGCCAGCCTCTCCAAGGAGAGTGGAAGGGAAGAGCTTCTAATGAGAAATGAGAAACTGATGCCAAGGAGAAGGAGGTGAAAGCACAGAGATACCAGTTACTCTCCACAGAGGGACAAAAGCAGAGAGCTACAAAGTGTAATCTTTGGTGTCGCTGCAACTGAAATGGCCTTAACGGAGAACTGCCTAGGATTACCACATGTACTCATAACATCAGGACAGACTCCCTTCTCTGTGATGCCTCAGTAATTTGGAAGGATGTCACCTCACAACTCTAAACCATAGACCTAACTTTTTTCAAGTTGGGCTAAATCTACGATTCTGCCAATAACCCCACCCAGTTTGGGTCAAAAGATGGCAATGTCAAGGCTCTGAAAGAAGCCATCATCCAGCAAAGCTGATCAGCAATCTGAACTCCCCCAGCATTGTGAAAAGAGAGAGGTTCCCACTGGGGTTTTAATTGCTATTTTGTACATGTCACTTGCAAACCAAACTTTGCCTGTGGTAAAATTTTTTTAAGACTTCTCATATTTCCAAAACAAATTAGTAGTTTTTAAAAACAAAAATAAAAGGGAAAAAAAATAAACACCCTAAAAGCCCACACACAAATTATTTATAATTTGCCACTCAGCAGGCAGGAGCTTTAACAGGTCAGACTAATTTTAATAAATCTCATACGCTGTGGTTGATGTACCTACATGTCCAATTAGCACTGCAAACAAACATAAATATCTAATTAAAATATATAAATGTATATTACTTTGGTTTCCTACATTTTACCACTTCAAATACATTTCTGAAATGCATTTTATTTTAGGAGACAACACTCTATCACACTCTCTCCTCTGTACAGACCTTTGCATGCTTGTGCTGCTTTCTTATTGACAAAGCTTCTGCTTTACACGGGATTTGTCATGGAATTTAAAATAAATACCTACAAAAATATTTTACTCAAGCAATCAATAGAAATCCTCATTGAACAGGAGAGGGGTTTTTTTTTCAGTTTGTTTGCCTTTACTTCAACGCAGTACTGCTTGTATAGACTTTTAAATTACATTGCAGGGTTCTTCACTCTGTTATTGATTGATCTGAGAGTTTTGGCAAGTCATTTCACCACCATGCAGTTCTGTCTCTTCCCACCTATCTGCTGTGTCTAATTAGCCTTTATAAACCCTTTGGGGCAGTGACTCTTTCTCACTACCTGCTTGTAGTACCTGTCTCCATGCGCTCTGATTTCAGTTGTCCTGACAGTCAGGTAATAATAACATTCATGTTTTAAGAAATTAATTTTTTTAATAATAAAAAAAAAAAAAAACCTAAGCAATTCCAGAGCCAGTTCTATTGGTAAAAATACATATTTAGATAGATATTTTCTTTCTAAAAAGCTAGACAGGCTTTAAATAACATTTTAAAAGCCTATAAAATGACAGCACACATGATGAAAATATAATCACTACGACTATGAAAATCAGCCATTTCCCAAGAGTTTTTAAGAACATTATCTCATAGCTTAAATGAGACCAAAGATGTGAGGAAGTTTTACGTAGTCTCAGCTTCCCTCCCCACACTGAACTTCACGAAGTTGGTGAGGACATCAGGGGCAAATTCCTGTTGGGGGGAATCTGAATAAGCATGTTTTGTAAAGGATTTTTAGAATCTGGAAGCTATTCAGCTCGTTGAATAACAAGAGTAATATTAATGTCTAGAGGGATGCATTTGAAGACTTCTGTTTTAATGTCTCAGCTGCAAATCCCTTTCCCAGCAGCATCCTTCTCACTCACTGGCCAACAGCATGAAGACATGGAGGGAGGAATTCTGCAGCTAACTGCAACCAGTTCCTACAGCAATTGGTGAGAAAGTTTCTTATTACTTACTAGAAATCTACTGAATATTGACCCGAAAGAACACTACTGGATCCCAATTGGATGTGCTACACTTCCTCAGAGAAAGTGATACTGCTCTGGTCACATTCAGGAGGTGCTTTCTCATGTATGCAAAAAGAAATCTTCAGTTTCTCCAACTTTTACATTCAGAAACATTAATTTTCTTAGCCTTAAAACACACACATGGATATGAATCGCTATCAAGGCAAAGCAGCTGTTATATTTCTGCAAGTCAGATTAACTATACGCAAACCCCTACAATACTTCACACATATTTAAGGAGACATTTTAAGTTTTATGGGTTCATCTGTTCTAAAGAGTATTTCAGTACGTACTACAGGCATAACATAAAAACTCAACATAAATATGAATCCAGAAGCCCTTTTAATTCATATTTCAATTACTTATAATTTTAATTAAGAAAACCCAACATCTTGATTTTATTTTCCCAACAAAACCTCCAGTGCTGCGATGCATTCTTTTCCTGAAATCTTTTATGCTATTTTTACTGGAAAATGACTAAATAGAGTGAGTGTTGAAAAAGCTTTTTACTGGCTTATCAGAAATTCCAGTAATTCTTCTAGAAGTTTACAGGGGGGAAATGTTCCTCCACAAGTAAATGGAGCAGATAAAAAGAAAAAACTGAATTCTTTGGGAAATTTATTCTTTGTATACAGTACAGCTATGTTTTTTTGAACAGGCTTAAGTAGCAGTACCTGTAATGGAAAGACCATGAGACAATAGACCAGTGCTACCAAACTGGTAGCTGCACATTAGTCATAACTAGATATTTTCTCTTAAATCACATTGTTCAACTTCTATCCACATTACAGCTTACATTACCAGGACTGAAATGTTGTCATTTTGAGTTACAGATCCTATGTTAAAATTATACAGAATATTTCCAATATCTATTACTAGGAAAGTAATTATGGCTTCCTCTGAATTTAATGTGAATACTTCCTTACATTGCTGTAGGAAACTAGAGACTCCCAACTTGAAACTGTCATGCTAGTAGCTCTAACAAAAAGGCAGTTCCTCTCAGGTTTCAGACTGTGCATGAGACAACAGGCAGATATAACAAACCCATGTGAAAACAGAAATCAGAAATACCAGCAAATACAATCACTGTCAGTATAATGAACAGAAGTCATAGATCACCACCTAGTAAGTGCAGAGTAGGCATCTCAGCTGAGCTGAGCTTCAAGGAGAGTTTTGCAAAAGAATAGTGCAGTGGCCATGCAGGGAATTTGCGGGGTAATTAGACTTACCTAACCAAAGCACATGTCAGTTTAACCTGTAAAAGTGTTCACCTCCCACCTCACTCAGCTGCAAGGGTTTAGCAGCTGCTGCCTTTCCCACTCCACAGATCGCACTTCAATGATGGAGCACTTAGGTGCTCTATTAGCTTATTAAATTTGCAACAGGACTCAGCAACACTTTGAAATACAAAATGCTGTTCTTATAAAAATACAAGGACAGAGAATTAAAATATAATGGGATTAATTCTTGTTTATACTAACATACCATTTTGGAAGCGTAAGATAGGCTTATGTGACATTTATTAACACAGGCTTAGCACAAAGAAGGACTTAGTAAGGAAATAATAGAAACTAACAACCATTTAATTTCATTCTAGTTAAAGAACTAGCCATGTGAATGCAACACTTTAGAAACTATTCAGTGTAGCTCACACGAGATCCAAATAGGACTGTTCCTCAGTTTTCAATCTGAGTTTAAAATCAAGCAAACAACAAGTGTTTGTGTTGTAAGAATTTACATGTGAAACAGATGTCCTGGAATGAGATTGATGCCCTAATTTTGTTTCCTTTCAGATTCTGTAGCATGAGTTAGGTGTGGTTTTATAAAATAGATACCTTTTATCAGAAATATGCAGATTAATTCATGATTGCCAGGAAGGAAACAAAGCTGGAAGAATTATTTTTTTTATTATTTTAAAAACCTCACCATATTATGTGCAATTTAACAAATCATATTCCACATTTTATCCTGATAAATGCAAGGACAATGCAAGATATGAAGATACCAAGATTAAATAAGTAAGTAATAAAAGATGATTTGTACTTGTTTTCAGGAAGGATCTCCACTCTGGAGTACTAATATTACATTAACACAACTACACAATTTGCTAGTATAGTGTACAAAATTTTGGTCATTATATTCTTACTATTATTTTCCAGTTGTAGTGCTATTCATAGAGAATCTATCAACACTAGTCATAACTGTAAAATCTATTTCTAGGTGGGTTTTTTTTTTTTTTCTGCATACTGAGGACACAGTATTTCTCCTACGTTTTTAAAACCAAACAAACTCACTATGACTCTGCAGATAGTGAGTGATCCCAATTTTGTCCTCAGTGTCTGACCTAACAGACTTCCAAAGGAAAACCCTGGTCCCCAGTATGATAATCTGGGAACTCTGTGAACAATTTAATAATTCTGGATAATTCAATCAAATGACTGCCACCATTGGCTATAGAGACTGCCATATGTTGTCAAGGCTGTGTCACGTATCTCCCAGACCAGGGACAATGGGAGATTGTTATACCAGGCTTGCTCCCATCAGAACAAGAATGATCTGGAATCATGGAATGCCAAAATCTGGGTCAAAACAAGTTTCTGCATGCTTTCTGAAGTAAATTCAAGCACAGAGGGTAGGAATATCTCACTGACAGAATAAAGTACTTGGTGCTAATGCCAGACCTGAAAGATGTACTACTTGAAACAGTCAGGGTGAATTCCAGGGACACAGGAAGCCTTGTACAAAGATGCTTCAGTAGCAGAAAAGCTGTGGAGCAGGCAAGAAAGAAGGACACTGGTGGCAGGTAGGGCTCTATGGTTTGTAAGAAAGGAAAGATATATGGGAGAGCTCCTTGAAGTACACTGATCTGAACCAAGGATGATTCATGAGAAAAATGTGACGTAGAAATGTAAGGAGGCATTGTTTCACCTATGGATTTTTTTGTGGTAGTATAATCACCCTGTTTCGTCTGCAAACCATAAAATACATGCATGCTTTGTTTTTTCTTCCTTTTTCACACAGTCTTAAACAGCTGAACTGTGACCCTTGCTTCCCAAGGTCAGATGTCTGAAAAGAAAGGTGTAGAAGTTACTTAAGTGTTTGTGGGCCAGCATTACTTCTGAAGGTCAGTGACCCCACAACAATTTCGGTAGCAGAGAAGGAGGATGCAAAAATGAGCCAGGGAGGTCAAGGTGCCACCTCAGCAGCGAGGGACCCAGCACACAGTTCAGGCATGATGGTAACTAAACAGTACCTGGTAAATCTCTGGTTTTGTAGGACTGTCACACACATACAAAAATCAACCTACACAAATATGTGTTTCTTCCCCAGTCTCAAGGGGCACCACTGTTTCACCCTGCTTTGGTGAGAACTTGGGACAGAAACACAGATGCATTAAGAACAACTCGTGATTCAGCTAAAGAAGAAGGAATATAATTTTTTCATTTGAATGAGTCAATTGTGGGTACTTTAGAGGGCCAGCTTTAACCCAGCATTCTCCTGGAGAAACTGGCAGCTCAAGGCTTGGAAAGGCATACCCTCTGCTGGGTAGAAGGAGTGGCTGGATGGCCGGGCCCAGAGTTGTGCTGAATGGAGTTAAATCCAGTTGGTGGCTGGTCACAAATGGTGCTCCCCAGGGCTCAGTACTGGGGCCAGTTCTCTTTAATATCTTTATTGGTGATCTGGCTGAGAGGGAATTGAGTGTACCCTCTATAAGTCTGCAGACAACACCAAGTTGGGCCAAAGTGTTGACCTGCTTGAGGATAGGAAGGCTCCACAGAGGTATCTGGACAGGCTGGAGCGATGGGCTGAGGCCAACTGGATGAGGTTCAACACGGCTCAGTGCCGGGTCCTGCACTTGGGTCACATCAATCCTATGCAATACTACAGACCTGGGGAAGAGTGCCTGGAAAGCTGCCTGGCAGAGAAGTTCCCAGTGGTGCTGGTTGACAGTGGCTAAATATGAGCTGGCTGGCCAAGAAGGCCAGTAGCATCCTGTCTTGTATCAGGCCAGCAGCACTAGGGAAGCAGTCATCACTTTGCACCTGGCACTCGTGAGGCTGCACTCCAAATACCATGTTCAGTTTTGAGCGCCTCACTATAAGAAAGACATTGAAGTGCTGGAGAGTGTCCAAAGAAGGGCAACAAAGCTGGTGAAGGGTCTAGAGCACAAGTCTTATGAGAAACAGCTGAAGGAACTGAGGTTTAGTTTGGAGAAAAGGAGGCTGAGGGGGATACCTTACCTCTCTCTACAACTACCTGAAAGGACGTTGTAGTGAGGTGGGTGTTGGTCTCTTCTCCCAACTAACAAGCAACAGTACAAGAGGAAAAAGCCTCAAGTTGCACCAGCGTAGGTTTATAATGGATATTAGGAAAAATTACTTCACTAAAAGGTTTGTCAAGCATTGGAACAGGCTGCCCAGGGAAGTGTTTGAATCACCATCGCTGGAGGTATTTAAAAGACGTTTAAATGTGGCACTTAGGGACATGGTTTAGTGGTGGACTTGGCAGCGCTAGGTTAACGGTTGGACTCAATGATCTGAGAGGTCTTTTCCAACCTAAACGATTCTATGATTCTATGATTTCAACATATTTTGAGGAACTAAGACAGACCTAGAAAATGCACATTGCCTGTGCCGATTTCCCCATGCCAGAGAATCCCCCCAGGGCTGTACAGTCTCTCTCGAATATGACAGAACATGTGATTTCTAAAACAAGTAATATTTTAGTTCAATAATACATGATTTTTTCTTTTACTGGGACTTTCTCTCCCACATTTTATTTTGTCCATTTTGTTCCTTGTCTTAATTCCTTTTGTCTTGAATTCATGCATCCTAGAAGTAATCAAAGACATCCAGGAGAAATGTCTGAAGCTGATAAGCAGAGTGAAATAGTAATATTCATATATTACTAATCATAACCTATATATGAATGAGAAGGCACCTGGAAAGTGCTGTGTTGACAGCTAGATACCTTTTGATTAAGCTGTCTGGATCCTAGCAATGTGCATGTGCTGACTGAGAGTTCAGAAATAATGCATTTGTGGTTCATTTACATACTGTGAAAACGGTAAATACACGGCAGATACACACAAAAAACAGCCTTCTGTCACTCAGCTTCAAGTGAGTCCAAATTATGGATAGGAGGTTTGAATAAATGGGACTTTTTAGGCTAATGTTAAAATAACATTTAAACCATAAGTACTGTTCTGGAGATTATCAACTACCTATGAGAATTTTTGAATTTTAGGAACACTAGATAAAGTTCAGTTTTGCTAGAGCCCTTCACTCTTTTCCTTTTCTTTTGCTTCTGTATGTCATTCCACTTTCCACTGTGGTAGCTTCAGCCTACAGTGAGAAAGCTATACAAGTGGCCAGCAAAACTATTACACCTTCTTACTGGATAGATTTCCATCAGGTTGAAAGAGAGCTGATTTGTAACAAATCAGGTGTGCCAAAGAGATACTGTTGGGATCACAGCCCCTGTGATTTTAGAAAAGTCAGTTAAGGCCAGCATTGCAATGACATTCAGCAACAAAAAACAAAGATAGGCACTTTGCTACTGAAACCAATACCTTCAAACTCTGTACTAGAGACCCCACCTGCTTGGGTAGCCATCTATCTTATCCTAAAGTTTATGATCATTTTATTTCCTGCTGCTGAATATTGGTGCCATACTGCATATTACTTGGCCTCCAGAGTGAATGGTTCATTGTAACTATCTCATATATATATATATGCATCAAAACTTGTATGAAAAACACTCTAGATTAGTATTGTAACCATAAATATCACTATATATTACATTATTGTGTAGCAGTACTACACAAAGTCTTACACACTCTCAGCCTACAGATAAAAAGTCCTACTCACAGCTCTCAGAAAAAATATTTTGAGGTATTTGTATACTCATATATTTATAAACACGTATTATAGGTATGGAAGAAAAATTACTTCCAGCATGTTAACACAGTCAAGCAATAGCCCTATGTTCTTTGACCCTTGCCTTGATGCTCTTCAGTAAAAAGTTTTCTTTTTTTTTTTTTTTTGTTTATATCACTATGAGGAAGAGATGAACAAGGAACATCTGCTTCTACAACTCCTGCAGCACTTTCCTTTCCTTCACCCTTTCTAAATCACAGTTATGACCACCTCCTCACATAAATCTCTTCTGAAGGAACACTTTTTCCATGTATACACCACTTCTTGTATACAAAAAATATGAATAATTTATCAACTCTTTCATGTCATGAAAGGAGCTCCTCATCTATTACAGGCAAGAAGATCACAGACATGGAAAGCAACAGCTCAGAATCCATATCTGTAATGAAATGCTGAATTAATGCAGGTGAGGTTATAGGATACATAAAATAAGTGAGACGCAATTTTGCCTCCTCATACCAGTATTTTCCTTCAATGTCAACAGTATCAACAGATGGACAAGTGTTAGTGTGAGATGAACTCTACCATATGAGACTCAACAGAACTAAGAAGAGCACTCTCAATTATTTCATTTCTTCAAGGAAATGATGCACTAACAAAGTCATGGCCCCATCCTTTAATGGCACATTTGTAATTCTCAGAGAAGGAAAAAGACTGATGAGTATAATTCTACTGTCAGTGAATACACAGAGTTCCTGACATGAAACATCACAGTCTCTCTGGAGGAGCTGAAGAATAAATCACCGGCTACATGAGTCAGAAGTCAGCTTCAATGGTCTTTAAATTAAGATGGACAAGCATAAGAATGACATAAAGTAATGGTAAAAAGAGAACTCCGAATTTAATTTCTAGACTTAGCAAAATCTTAAGGAGCACAAGTTAGAAAAAAAGAGTAGGTCTGAAACACAGTTTACTGTCAAAGACTATCTTTGCATTATATACCAGAAGTGCAACCATGCGGGTTTTCATATTTCTTTGGGTTTGTTTCTTGCAAGACCCTTGTGATTTTTTAATTCGGGAAAATCATGCAGTTTTCTACTGTAAAATATTGTTCTTTGTATTAGTGAAGAAAATTTTATCCAACTTTCACATCTTAGAGGACAGTATATACGGATACCCAGGAAGAAAAAACACAAAAAGACAATCTGTATGCACAGAGTATTTTAATGTACATAGAAGATAATTATTGATGAACTTAAATAATCGAAGAAATTTCTTAAAACTGTAACTATACATAGGAATATGTGTATGAAATGTCTGTAGAAAAACAGTACATTTTAACTAGCTGACATGGTCCAAAAAACATCCAAAAAACCAAAACATTCCTGTACTCCTCTGTTGAAAGGCTTGTCATGGACTTTAAAAAAAAGTTAACTGCAAGCCAGGTTTTAATTGCAAAACTCATGGATGAAGTAATCAAAAAAAACCCCCTCAAAACCAAAAAAAAACCCACAAAAAAAAAACAAACCCAAAAAACTTAAACCACTAGAAGGCCACTAAATCCCTGAGCTGTAAATCACTGGGTGCTGGGACAGTACTGTCCTGTCCTTTTAGTCTTCACTGGGAAACCACTGTTGCCACTACCAGGCATACGATGTGGAGGATGCAGACCTGCAGTCTTCCCAAACACAGCCACTCTTGTATCCATCCTAATGAGGGTCCAAATCTTCTCCTGACTAGGAAAGCACATGCAAATATGTCCAAGTCCATCTATAGTCAGTAAAATATTTTAGCATATGTTTACTGTTAAGTAAATTATTAGACTGAGAAAGTAAAACTGGTTTTAAATTCCTCCTTACATTATGAGTACTAAAGGCATTTTTGCATAAGGAGCTAAAGCATTATGGGTTGAAGCTTAAAGTCTGACAAGAGTCAAACCAGAGACATCCAAAAGTGTCAATATAAAGTAACAATGTTATTCATATTTCATATGGTCATACCACTAAATACTTCTAAAAGTAAATTCAGTCACTCAGTCAGATCACCTGGTTACTTAGTATGTCCAAACCATTTTCCTTGAGGAAGAGATGTGTCAGGCAGCAGCTCCAGGACAAAATCTGCTGCAATGCTCCTGAGTTCTGAAATCCATGCTTTCAGAGCATTGATGGGATTTCTGCTGAGGGCATCTATGGAAGTTTATAACTCTGTGAAAGAATAAAGATCCTGGTTTATGCAGTACACCTGAGCGGGCTGTTCCTGCAACCCTTCAAACTAAAACCAGAGCTGTACTGGAGTCTGTGCACATCATGAACCTGTATTACCTACTGATGGGAATTACTGGAGAAAGATACTGTGGATCTCAGACGGCAGTGATGAACAGAGCGTGGAACTGGAGACAACATTGCTCCTCACATGACTCTTCCCCATGCAATTACTTATCCAAATTAGAATGCCTTTCCTTAACACATTGCTACTTTCACAACTACGCATCTGTGCATCTGTGGGAAGAAGATAGTACTTAATCTAAACTCTTCTGCATGTAAAAACAATCACATTTGAAATTCAGAAGTATTCCTTTCAGAATCATTAAGGCTCTCCTCTTCACCAGAGAGTAGAAGGTCAGAATGCATAACATTTGCAAATATGCCCAACTAGTTTGACTGCTGTACAAAATTCTCCTACTGAAAGGGTGTATATTCAATAAAGCATAGGACTCTACAGAGGAAATCCTGGCTTCTTTATTTGATGTCAAGGACAGCTTTGCCATTGACTTCATCTGGGCCAAGATTTCACCCTATGTGTTTTAAGAAAATCTCTGTGATTCTGCCAAAACTAGCACAATAAGTGGCTCACACAAAAAAAAACAAAACAAAACAAACAAACAAACTAACAAAAAACCCCAAACAGGAAATAGTCTCCAAGGAATAGTTCTCTGTGAACTCTTACAATTAAGATTAAAAAATAATAATAATAATGGTTCTTACTATCTTTTCTCCCCATGCAAAAACAAGGAATAATTTCCTGCATTAAAACCTTATTTATTGTGTGTCATACTTAGGTGAGTTCTATGTCAGATCATATCATGGAACTGCTAATTAGTTTCTCATTATGTTTACTTCTCCTGATGATATACTGCAGCTCCTACATTATAAGATTGGGTTTTTTAAGTTAATATTTTTAGCTCAAAATGTTCAGCTCACATAAAACAGCAATATTCCCTCAGACTTTTTTAAACAAATATTTCACCTCGTAATGTAATAAAAGATGAAGTATTTCATTATTTCAAAGTGAGGGGTGTTTAATCAAACAACATAATGAAAAATCATTAAATCGCCTTTATTTTCCATACTTCAAAACAGTAATTCCTGTAAAGTGAATTAGTTGTTCCCTGATTTCATCTACAAGTGAATTTTCACTGCTAAATTATCAGAACTTTCAAACAAGAGAAATACTCACAGTCTCTTAAGCATCACATTATAAATAGTCATGTCCTACCTCCACATTTCTCTGACTTCACTCCTAGGCAGCACTGAAGAAGCAGCGGCAGTCACATGGTGCATTCAAGGTCATGCTATTCTAATTTACAGAAATATCATTGATAAATTATGCGGAAACAATGATAATGGAGTCATTAACCTTGTTCCAGCACAGTAAAGGTGTTTTATAATTAAAAGGAGAACAAAAGTTACAAAAACATATAAAGATTTTATTGTCCAGCTTTCTCTCTCCTGCACACTGCTACTGCTAAGGTATAGTAATTTGTAACTGTAACGCAGATGACTGATTGTGCTTTGTAACCAAGAGGTGCAGAGATCAGACTGAATTACACTGAATGAAGAGTCAGGTGGTAAAACACACAAATCATTGACCTTTTTTAAAAATAGAAAGTTGGATCCAGAAGGCCTCTCCCTTTGGCAAAGTAAAGGATGCTGGAGCACAAGGAAGATCATCTGAGCCAGGAAAGTCTCTCTCAGTCCAAGAATCTATGCAGAACTGTCACTTCCAAACACGCAGTCATCTGGACAGTGCTTTGAGGGCTCATATCAAAAGTGTAGTGTGTTAACAGACTGAAGTAAAACTCCTCATATATATATATATATATATATATATATATATATACACTGGGCGGAATTTAGAATCCATCTGCTATGTCTCATTCAAGAAACTTGCAGTAATCCATGGACTAAAAGTCTGACTAATGTCCCTAATTCACATATAACGGATATCTTTATTAAGGGTGCACACATTAATGAATCACTGGTGATTACTTTGACTTAAGAAAGAAATATGAGAAAAACAATGAAGAGGTGGGACAGAGACTGTTCCATGTAGTAAATGAACGTAACCTTAAACTGGCATTACTGTAACACACCTATAGGATTTCTGGAAAAAAAAAAAAAAAAAAAAAAAAAAAAA